>NW_012104220.1:832906-857735 GCF_000951045.1 Mandrillus leucophaeus | reverse complement strand
TTCTTTCTTTCTTTCTTTTCTCTCTTTCTTTCTTTCTTTCTTTCTTTCTTTCTTTCTTTCTTTCTTTCTTTCTTTCTTTCTTTCTTTCTTTCTTCCTTTCTCTCTCTCTCTCTCTTTCTTTTTTTGATGAAGTCTCACTCTGACACTCAGGCTAGAGTGCAATGATCTTGGCTCACTGCAACCTCTGCCTCCCAGATTCAAGAATTCTCCTGTCTTAGCCTTCTATCTTTATTTCTTTATTTGACTTCTAATACTTTTCATTATTTAGCTCCACTGTTTTACCAGATCCATCTCTCGCTATTTCTATGGACTCTACACACTGACATGTCTCATCACCTGCTCTTTCCCATCATGGCTATTACAGTAACAATTCCACATTTGTACATGCTATTACCTGAGTCTAGCATTTCTCCACAACCTATCCCCTACCCTGCATGTACTTATCATCTTGTACAATCTGGCTTAGGTGTATCATCCTTTGTGGATTTTTTTCTAATTTATTTTGAGAAGGATAGTCTCTCCTACTATGCTCCCATGACACTATATTTATTTCTCTATTATTATACTTCAATTTTATTGAAATTATTATCTACTTATGTATCTCTATCCTTCCCAACCCGTTTCTCCCCTGGCCAGACCAGACTACAAGATCCTTGATATCATTAACTTGTCTTTTTCACTTTTGGCTCTTAAGTTCATAAGCACATAGCTATGACATAGTAAAAAGCTGAAAAAAATATTTACATGATGATTAAATATATTAATAACAATAATTTATTTTACTTCTAATACTTTTAGATTACCAGGTATATTTTTGAATGAAAACCAAGTACATTTTTGTGGAGGACATCAACTTCTTGCCATGTGGACCACTTCATAAGGAAGCTTTCAACATGGCAGCTGACTTCCTTCAGAGTAAGTGCACAAGAAGGCAGAAATAGGGCACCCTAGATGGAAGACACTGTTTTTTTTGTAATCTAATCACAGGATAACATTCCACCATTTTTTCCATATTCTATTTATTATGTGCAGGTCACCAGGTCCAGCCCACGCTCATGGAGTGATTACACAAGGGCGTGTGTATCAAAAGGTGAGGATTCCCTGGATGCCACCTTAGAGGCTCTCTACTGCAACAACAATTAACAGTTTTAAACAAGCTTTTTTCTAATAATAAAAGTAAGAAATCTCATTACTGAAAATTTGGAAACAAACTTGTAGAAAAGAAGAAAAAGCCATTCTACTGTCTAGGGAAACCCAGTTGATATTCTGAAGTATCACACTAATTTTTAAACCAAATTTTATATAGTTGAAATGATACCATGCATATCTCATTTCAGTTATTATTATGTCTCTGAAAATGCCACATTATTGTGATAGATATATCATTGCTTATCCATTCTCTGTTGAATATTTTGAATGTTTACTTTTTTAGAAGCAATACTGCCATTATTTTCTAAGACTGGATTCAGTTTTCTTTCTTTTAAGACAGAGTTTCATTCTATCACCCAGGCTAGAGTGCAGTGGCATGATGACAGCTCACTGTAGCTTCTACCTTCTGCGCTGAAGCAATCTTCCCACCTCAGCTTCCTGAGTAGCTGGAACCACAGGTGTATGCCACCACACCCAGGTAACTTCTTTTTTTTTTTTTCTTTTTTTTAACTTTTTGTAAAGACATGTCTCCTTGTGTTGCCCAGGATGCTCTTGAACTCCTGAACCTAAGTGATCTTCCCACCTTGGCCTCCCAAAGTGCTAGGATTACAGGCATGAGCCATCACAGCAGGCCAATAAACAGTTTTCAAATGAACAAGCATAACTTGAAATTTTTTGATGCTAAAAAGAAAAAAATAATTTTAAAAATGGGGGCAGGTTACAGCTACCATAACAGAAGGAACATATCTGCCCTGTGCCATTGTTAGAGTGTGGCTTTTTTATTTTTACACTGTCTATGTGTTTGTTTAGGGGTTTTATTTGACGGTATTTACTTGGAACTAATCAGAAAACTCTTTCGTGTATGCTTCATTTAAATTCTTCTTCAGAGGTGGAAAAGACAGGCTTTATGAATAGATCATATTCCACAGGTTGACAAAACAGCCCTGTTGCAATTATTTTTATTAATAACAATAATAACCTTTGTTTAGTGTTTTACCTTGTGAAGAAGGTAAGACAGGTATTATTATCATCTACATGTTTCAGAAATGTAGAGAACTTGCAGTCATTTGCCCCAGGTCATCCAACTATTGTGATGAAATATGCAAATTATAAAATTGGCCACATTATGCAAATTATACACAAATACACACAGAAGCCAATTTACATACTTAACTATATTTCTAAATCAAGACTTCAGGTTTAAGTAAATTCAGTTTATGAAAAAGCCAACTGACATCCTATTCTATATCTTCAAAAAAGGATTTCAAATGTATTTAAATTCAGTTTATTCAACAGTAAACTAATATGCTTCACTATAGCTTCAAATCAAAATTTCAGGTTTATATAATTTCAGGGTAGTTGATTCTAGTCAAAGATCTGCAGATAGCACCTTTGAAATTTTGACAGACTTCCATGGTTACCATGATAACGTTTCTTAATGTTAGAAAGATAAATTTCCTAAGAAAAACTGTTCTATATAGTAAAAGGACATACAATATATTTGCTAAGAGAGTCTATAATATGTAAAAATAAAAATATAATATCCATAGTATACTAAAGAGCATATATTATAAAATCGTTCTAATATTATATTAAAAACCTGGGCAAGGTGCTACATACTTGTAGTCCCAGCTATTCTTGAAGCTGAAGCAGGAGGATTGCTTGAACTTAGGAGTTAGAGGCCAGTCTGGGGAACATAGTAAAATTTCATCTCTTTAAAATAATTATATTAAAAGCATGCATTATAAAATTGCTAGGGAAAACTAAATATATATATTTTTAAATCTCAAAAATAAGAATTATGAGCATACACTTTTAGAGGAATGGTAAATGCTTTGTGCATGCAGTTTTTTGTTTGTTTTGTTTTTGTTTTTTAAAATAGAATTGTCTTGAAGACTGGTTAAAGTTTGCTCGTCTCTGAACCTCCAGAAAGGCCCTCTCCTACCCCCTTCTCCATTTGAATGGATTTTTTTAAAAAATTTATTTCAAAATGATTATAGATTCACCAAATGTTGTAAATATAGTACTATAGAGAGATCTTGTATACCTAACTTTTCCTAGTGGTTACATCTTATATTGCTATGATACAATATCAAACATTGATATTGTTTGATATTATATTGATATTGTAACATTGCGACAATGTGTGTAAATAGTTTGATGCCATTTCATCACATATGTAGACTCATGTAAACACCACTGCAATAAACATGTAGAATGAGACCATCACTACAAGAATGTGGCTCATGCTACCCCTTGTAATCATATCCACTTCCCTCCCCACCACCATCCCTAACCCCTAGCTAATTTGTTCTCCATCTCTATAACCTTTTCATTTCAAACATTATATATCAACGGAATCATATAGATTGTGATTTTTACATTGACTTCCCCCACTCAGCATAATGCTCTTGAGATCCATTCAAGTTGCATGTATCAATAGGTAATTTTTATTGTTGAGTAGTACTACCTGGTATAAATGGACCACAGCTTTAAAATATCATTTTGGGTGGATATTTTTAACTAAGAGTCTTAACTTGACTCAGAAGTGACCATGGAGAAGAATCTTATCTACCTATAAGGCATTCTCCTGGCACTCGGAGATTTTCCAATCAAGGAAGTAATTGAAGAAAGGAAAAAAAAAAAAAACAAAAAAAAAACCAAAAAAACTAAACATGATTACTGCAATTTTCAGGTTGAATAAAATAAATACCATAGAATAGGGATTTTTGGAAGGTGGCTTATGTCTTGATGTTCTGTTTAAATATCTTTTCTCTAGAAGTAAAACTTTACAAAAATACCAGTATCTATAGAGCCATTTAAATAAACCAAGCAAGCAGAAAGACAAAGCAAGAATCAACTTCAGGATTTAAAGCCAAATCTAGTTTAAAAATCTTGGGAGTTTATCACCAAATATTATGCTCTAATAAACCTATCAGAATAATTTTTTTTAATCTACAATTTCTTCCTACCCCAATATAATCTTGATCAGAAGTTTGAAAGAAAAATAAAATAAATTCCATCTACACGAATTTCTGGTTTTCACTCTTGTGCATATCCTTGATGTGCTGTCGGTCATATTTCCCCAGTTTTGTATGAAATTTGGTGTGACAATTAAAAACCTAGTCACTGCTTTCCTGATGAAGCAATAGCTCATCCTCTGATTTGCATTCTGATTGCTAGCCGGTTTATGGAGTGAATTATCCTTTTTATTGCTATTTGTAACTTAAAAGACTGGTATTAAAATCTCTAGTGGAGCAATTAAGATCTGTTTGTTCATGAGAATCATGAAATAGGTTTTATTTTCACACTGAATTTTTTCTATTCCAATAAATTATTTTTAAAATAATTTAGTTGATGCAAATATCAAAATATATACAGGTTATACTATATCCATGATGGATAGAACTTCATTTTTGTGATTCTAAGTAAGAATTCACATATAACAAATAAAGGCTTACTCTTCCTAACATTTGAAGAGCTCTTAGAAATCAGTACAACAGGCCGGGCGCAGTGGCTCACGCCTGTAATCCCAGCACTTTGGGAGACCAAGGCGGACAGACCACAAGGTCAAGAGATCGAGACCATCCTGGCCAACATGGTGAAACCCTGTCGCTACTAAAAATACAAAAATTAGCTGGGTGTAATCGCATGTGCCTGTAGTCCCAGCTACTCGGGAGGCTGAGGCGGGAGAATCATTTGAACCCGGGAGGCGGAGGTTGCAGTGAGTCAAGATCGCACCACTGCACTCCAACCTGGTAACAGAGACTCAGGTCTCAAAAAACAACAACAAAAAAGAAATCAATAAAACACAAGTTTCCAAATAGGCACCTGCTTTACAAATTAAGAAATATAAATGGCTAAAAAGCATATTAAAAATGTTCAATCTCAGTGGTAATAAAGACGCTAGTCAAAATAACATTAAGATAATATATCACATTTATTTTTTTCTTTTTTAGTTACTATATTGGATAGTATTCAGGGAAATAGTCATTCATGCTCAGCTCCAAGGTGATTTAGCAATGTGCGTCAAAACCCTGAACATTTTGCAAACCCTTTACCCTACAATTCTATCTTAAGGAAATGATAATGGATATGCTAAATGTTTATGTACCACATATCACTATATTTTTAATGTAAAAATTAGAAAAAAATTAAATGACCAAAGACTAGAGGTTGGTTAAATAAATTATGGTATATTTGTGCATTAAAATTCTATCTGATAATTAACAACTATATTCTGAAGGAAACAAAATTGATATGAAAATATTTATAATGTGTTTTAAGGAAAAATAATTTATACAGGTGTTCAGTTTGGAGTGGCTCTATACATGTGTGTTTGTTCATGGTGTGATTTCTTGCTGACTATTCATCATTAGCTGAAAAAAAAAAAAGAGTAAGAAAATGACCTAGAAAATAATAGCAGCCACGGTATTTCAGGTATTTTATTGTACTTATTGGTATTTTTACAAATTAATATAGTCATTATGTATTACTATCACAATCAGTATTGAAAAAGAGACAAAACAATAAGAGGTATTTTAAGAAAAGGCCAGAGAAAGGTATACCATTTCTCTCGGTAAATTTGGCAAGAATGATAGCTCTAAAATGAGAATTCAGAGACTCATACTGCATATTATGATTCCTTATAAAGAGCAACTTAATTTTGCTAAAGAAAAATAACACTGTTGATTCTGGAGTGGTGACTAGAAATGTAATGACTCATCTTCATTATGTATTCCTTACTTCAAGCTCAAATTCAAAGACTTGGAGAATAATAAAACTCTGTGATTCTCAGACTCCGCAATTCCATTCCGGATGAACATCTATCTCTCCTTTGTGCTCCAAGTTCTACCCTGTGGTTCATTTCATCTGTTAGAGCCTTTTACAACCAGTCAGGTCTTTCACTTAATAATTGGTAAGCTGACCAAATGTACAGTACCTTATCAAATCTGGATCTGTCATTTCTGTTTATGGGAATTCCAAGTCTCTCATCCTGCATTCTCTGGTGCTTCCAGAATGCATTGGTTCTCTGTATGCATTTGCCAAAGGGCCTTAGAAAACCTCGGAGTAGGAAGGCAACACAGAGGGAATCTTTCCTAGATAGCATCTCTGAGACAGATTATTACATAATTTCTCCTCAAAAACCCTACACATTTATGAAAAGTGATTCCATTTTTAATAAACTGGCATGCCTCCATGCAAGCTGATCTTGGTTCTTAAACAACTCCATGCACTTTACCCTTCCCATGTCTATGTCCATGCTGGTTCTTTAGTCCACTGCATTCTTGCCTTTCACATCCTTCTGTTAAAATCCAGCTTATCCTGGATAAGATAAAAATACTTAAGAAATAGTTCCATTATTTTATTATTGCCTTCTCCTTTTCCAATATTACTCTCAGGGTAAATTCATTGCTCCTTTAGCCTCCATAAGGAATATGTCTTTTTCATTTTTTTATTCCCCACAGCATGTAATTAAGGGCCTCTCACTCAGTAAACAGAAAATGTTTAGTGAACTAATACTGCCTAGTAGACTGACCCGAAAGATGATGTGGGGTTTAACAGCTCTTTCAGATTTGGAAAAGTCAGTCTAGATTGATGAAAGATGTCTGAATTCTAAAACACTTGTAAAAAAAAAGTCCTGTAATGCCGCGGTTGATATATTATCTTTGAGTAATGTTACACACGTAGCTTTTTTTTGGTAACAGTCCATAATAATGTATTGAATGACTTCTAGGTAACTTTTCCCCCACACACATGATTATTTCTGAAATTTTTGAAAGTAATTTTTGCTGCTATTGATAAACGATCTTCTTTGAGTCTTATTTATATTAACCATTTGCTTAGTAAATGTTTTTAACACAGCACAACAATAATAAATTCCCCAAAAGTGAGATCAACTCATTAAACATATATTCCGTGATCCTCTGCTGTGTGTGGGAATCAGACATTAGGAAAAATAAGTGAAATATACAGTATGTTAGAAAGTGGCAAATAATATGAAGAAAAATAAAACAATGAAGGGGTATCAGAGTTGGGGGGAAAATAAATCCAAATAAATTAAACTTTATTGTAATTCTCACTTTACAGTTTTGTATGTACTTTGGTTCCTGTTTCTTGAGTCATACTAGAACCTCTTCATTTATTAAGTTGTAAGACAAAGCATAATGGAACTTAATTGAACTGAAAACACAGGAATATATGTTTTAATGCTGCAATGTAGCCAAGACGATTTGAAGTGCTTGAAGAAATGAGGAATGCAGCACATATGTGTAAAGAAGTAAATTCATGTAGTTCATTGAAGTCAATAAAGTAAAAACAGAAAGCAATTATTTTTATTAGTTTTCTTTTTGACATGCCAACATTAAACATTTCGGAATAGATATTTGAATCCAGTTCCATAACACCTATATTACAGTATCATTGGGATTAAATATTAATGAAATACATTAGTTTTATGGGGACATTTTTTTTCTACCATGGCAGTCCAGGGTTGCTTCTTTCCCTTTAAACTCTGATCTATCCTGTTATTAGCTGATACTGCATACTAGATATGTAGAGGCACTCTGAATTTTGGAGTGAAATGCCACTTAAAATTTATTCTGGTAAATTGTAGATT
Organism: Mandrillus leucophaeus; assembly: GCF_000951045.1. Lineage (NCBI taxonomy): Eukaryota > Metazoa > Chordata > Mammalia > Primates > Cercopithecidae > Mandrillus > Mandrillus leucophaeus. The sequence goes on along the minus strand of NW_012104220.1, from coordinate 849,967 downwards.
CCTAAGAAATGTGATCCAGGCTTTGAATTAGGCATTTCTAGGGAAAGGAAGCAAGGGAGAAAAGGAAGGAAGGAAGGGAGGAATGGAGGGAGGGAGGAAGGACTGAAGGAAGGGGAGTAAGAAGGGAGAGAGGGAGGAAAGGGAGGAAGGAGTGGAGAAGAAGGAGAAAGGAGAGGAAGAAGGAGAAAGGGGAGGAGGAAGGAGAAAAAAAGAGAGAAAAAAGGAGGAATAGGGAAAGAAAAAATAGGAAGTAGAAAGAGAAACAATGATAATAGAATTATGGCAAAATGTAAAAAAAATAGCATACTTGGATATGATATTATCAAGTGCTATGTAAATAACTTGATTTTCTGGGTTTTTGTTTCAAGAAAATGCTTATTTTCTTAGTTACAAAGTTTCTGGTCACTGAAAATGCCCTGGATTTTAGTCTACATTTGATCTCTATAAGCCATCTGCCTCTTTGGCAATAGCTATTACATAAATGTTACCTAGATATTTATTTGTCTTCAAATTATTTTTAATATACCCTATCCTCTATAGTCTACTATTGTTTTTAGTTCTCTGGCTCTTATACTTTCTTTATAATAGATAAATATGTGGCATCCACGGAAAACTTTCAGTTCTAAAGGTCCTGAGATTTTACTAGTTTCTACAGCTCTCTGCTGAATATTTCAGAAACATTTACACAATAGTTTCTTCAACAGAGCCATAATATTCACATTTTATTTGTTTAGCAGCTGATTATATGTGTAGTGAAACCTTTCTCAGTCAGTTCTGAGATCCGTTGATGGCCAATTTATAATAAATAGGTTATTTTAACATTAGTAACTCTTACTTGACTTTTTGCTCTGGTTTATACCTGTTATTAGAGAGCCCTCAAGCATCATTAACATTTTCTCCACCACTGAAGAATTTCTGGAGCTTCCCCAAGGGTACCTCACATGTGCTCGGATATGAGATCCATCAAGTACGAGTTCCACTTGCATGGATGCCGTCCCGCCCACCACTATCCAGACCTGTCCAGCATGGCTGTCTATACCAGGTTTTCCTGCCTTGTCCTCTGGTACCACGACCACCCCTTTTGCTGGGGCTTCCCATGCATTGGAGTGTTTATGGAGCTGAAGCTCCAATGTATTCCGTGGCAAAATAAAGAAAGCTTCTCTCTCTCTGTCTCTCTGTCATGTAATACCTTGTTGAAACAGGTTTCTAAGCTGTGCTGCTTATACCTTAATTTAAGAGTTTCTAGTGAACTACATTTTTCAGTTTTCAGTCACAACGCTTCTTCCGCTGGGCCTTAGATATGCAACGAAATGAATGACAGAGACCCTGCTATAGGTAGAATCCCTCTGACAACTGATACACCGGAAATTGGGTCAAATCTAGACTGCTTTCTCTTCCCTAAGGAGGTATTGGTTCCTGGTGGTCTCCACAGCCCCTCAAATCCTGGTATGCCTACCCCAAACAGGTCAGGAGACATACCCATCGAGGCCTTGCTCCCAGTACTAGGCACTGTTTAGGCATAAATGAGGAGCACCATTCCACAAGCTAAGCCAGGTCACTGTCTTCCTACTTTCTGTCTTTTGACTACTTCACTATTTTAGATTCTGACCACTTTATAAGTTAGATTATCTACTTTTAGTGACTCATATAGAAGATATTTTTTCAGTGAAGTAACTTCAACATTTTTATTCAATTCCACGAAAGATTTTGTTGAGTGAAGGAAAAAGATTATTTGAGGAGTATCTATTAACATCAATAGCCCATGCGGCTTATTTCTTCCATTTCAAAGTTAATTGATGATGGATTCATTTGGCAATTAAATATGATTTATACTACTTGTTTACTATTTAACATACCTTGTTTTGACTAGTTAATGTGTTTCCAAAATAGAGCATGCTATTACACCCAATCAGCTTTATTATTTTCATACTTAAAAACAAATCATGACTAAGTAGTCCATAGCTAAGAATGTGTTCATATGCTGAATGCTTTTCTCTACTGATTCCCCATGGTCTCGAAGGGTGCCTAGAGCATGTACAAAACACACTGGATGCATGAATGAAGAACGAATGCATCTATCAGTCATTCAATCAAGTTTTCTGGAGTGCAGTATGATCTTGTTAATTCAGTGTTTATTCACCTCCGTAATGTATTCAGATCTCTGCTAAGTTAACTAAATTCTACCAAAGGGTTTCCCCCAGCAACTCTACCCCTCATTTAGGTATCCTAAGTAGAGACTAGCCTCCCTGGTCCTAGCCCCACTCCATTCTTGAATGTGTCTGGCAGGCTTGGGGCTGCTTACAAGCCCTTTTCCACCCCACCTTCTCCTTTGCTCCCCTTCGCACCCTTTTCCCTCAACAACCATCACTAGTCTGGCTCTCCACTTCCTTCTTGGTCTCCCACATCCAGTTCTCATGGCCATTTACTGCTGTGGGCCTTCACTCTAGCTCCATTATTTTGGATTCATCATACACATTCTCTCCTTTTGATGGGCTGTTTCCTCAGACACGTCCAAACAAATCAGGTAAGTCTGAGATTGACTCTCCTGATCCACAGCCCTGCCCAGCCAGCCTTGTCCCAGAAGCAGCGAGATGAAGTCCATGGAGCGTTGTTTCTCATCTGGAAACCCATGAGCCCCCTGATTCAAAAATTACCTGCAGTGACTTAAAGATTCCCAATATCCTGCTTTCAAGAAGCATGTAACTGGAAAAATTGCAGACTGCATCTAAATGCATGAGAATATGTTGTTCTTTATTCGAATTGTGCTTTCTCCTGATGATTTGAGTATAAAAACACCTCCTAAACTCCTTCAGATCTAGTAGTAATGGAGTTAATTTCAATTTTATTAAGAATTTTCACTTGCATGTAAGAAAGCACTCAAGCTGAAATAATTGGCTCACTTCTTTGTAAAATTCATCTTCACATTTGTGAATTCCTCTGAACAAAATGTGAGAATTCTGTATATGTGTTTTGTCGAGCATAGCTATGTATATGAACCATTATTAAGTGATCAAAGTGCTCTGTGGGTCAGAATTTTCTGTTAGGTTTATAAAAGATTCTCCCCTAAATATATTGAGGCAGCTTTTTTGCTAACACATTTTGGGACTCACGGATTTAGTTTCTGATGTCATTGTATGTCTTAAATCAAATCTTCCTTGGCATCCCTGATTGTGGCATTTTCCAGCTCGAAACTCCGTAGCATCCTGTTTATACATCTCTAATGGCACTTATCACACTGTATCTTGAATTGCATTTGTTTTCATTTATTTTATCTTGATGGCATTTCAGGGCAAACCGCTACCACCTGTCAGCAAAATGTGAGGGTAATGAAGCTGAAAATCTGGGGAGGGTCACGAATTGGATACTAAAGAATTATCAAAATGCAAAACCACACTCATGCTGGTCGGTGGAAGTCAAGTTGAAGATGTGGCTAATGGAACAAGAAACATTAAATCCATATAGGGCATGTATGAGAATCAAAGTCCATGGGGAAACATGAGGTTGTGGAGAGAGGAATCTAATAAAAAGGCAAACATGAGAAGTAATGGTAATATGCACTTGTTCTATTCAGATTTGTTTTCGTGGCTGTACTCTTGTACCATTTTGAGTTCTTTTTTGAAGGCCCAGAGCTTCTCACATCTTTGTAAGTCTTAAAGAAGCAGTCAATTCTGTGTGACAAGCAAAGAATCCTATTTCCCATATTTCTATAACTTCAGTGACTGTGGCTACTTTTATTTCTCCATAGCATTTAACACTGACACAAATGTAAGTAATAAATCCAATTTGAATGAATAAATGAATAAAGTGTACATGTTTCACTTTTTTTTCTTTTTCTGAGACAGTCTTGCTCCGTTACCCAGGTTGGAGTGCAATGGCAGCCTCAACTTCCCACGTTCAAGCGATCCTCCCACCTCAGCCTCCCAAGCAGCTGAGACTATAGGGACTCACCACCACGCCCAGCTACTTTTTGTATTTTCTGGAGAGATGAGGTCTCATCATGTTGCCCAGGCTGGACTCGAACTGTGTTTTTCACTTTTCAGAGTTAACTACAAAATTCAACAGACACTGGTATTTGTTCGTGAATACTAGTATACTCTTCTGTGGTTGAGGTAGCAAGTTCTCCAATTATACTTTCTATTGCCTCATGAGTCTTCACCTATTAGCAAGTAAGTTTTCTTTAATGGCATATTTAGGATCATTTTAGTGATGGTCATTTATAGTAAAAAACAAAGACTACACTACGCTTATACACAGAGTGCTAATGTATCGTTTAATTCTACTCCATCTGCAAATGTTTGCTTTCTTTTATTAGCTGCATTAGAAGAGGCTAATTTGTATAGTGTTTACATGTTATTTTCCCCAGTGAGGTGTCTGCTGTCATGCTTCTATGGCTCTATTATACCAGAAAATGATACCACATTGCTTTCGATTGCTTTAATATAAAAATCAATAAAAAGAATTATATGGGGGGGAATCCTCTTAGAGCTGAAAATATGTAATAAACAAGAATGAGAGTAACATTTAAAAAATTCTTGAACATATTTGATCTTTTTTCCTCTCATCTCTTGCTTTTCTCCTTAAAAGTAAAAAGTCACCTCCTGTGTGTCTCAGAGGTACGGCTGTATTACCTAGTGCCGCTGCTGCATCATCTCCGTAGCAGCCGCTGTGTGACAGTTATTTTGCACAGTGCAGGGTAGAAAAAGGGCCCAGCAGAGACAGTCGACAGCATAATTAAGAAACACTCTTCTCGTTCCACTGATCCCCATTATCTTTTCTTCTCACCTTGGCCTGTGTTCTTCTTCTTCATGAAATGGTAGTAGTTTTCAGTCTTGGTGAGAAAATAACAATTCAGCTAACCCCAAATGATAGGAAAACTTGTGCACAGAGTCGCAGGTACATACAGAGTCCAAGTGAGCAAACTAACCTAGTCATTTTCAGGCCAAATTTGAGGCAGATAAAGCAAAAATAGAGATATGGCAGAGGTCAGACATTGCTAGCTGAATTTGTTAAAGAAACTGGAAGCCATTGAGTAGTTGTAGGCTTTTTAGTCCAAGAAATGTTTGTCACTGTCCTCAGAGATTTTGTCTTCTTAAGCCATTTTGTGTGTGTGTGTGTGTGTGTGTGTGTGTGTGTGTGTGTGTAGACAGAGTCTCACTCTGCTGCCCTGGCTGTAGTACAGGGATGTGACCACAGCTCACTGCAGCCTCAGTCTCCGGGGCTCAAGGAGTCCTTTTGCCTCAGCCTCCTAAAGTGCTGGGATTGCAGGCCTGAGTCACCATACCTGGTCCAAATTTTTGATAAAGCATTTCTGGTAGAGCATTTCTGGGGTAAACCCCACACAAGTAGCCATGACTCAAAGTGAAAACTGACCTAACTCAAACTCCACTTTGCTTCAAGGCCTGAAAACTGGTAATCAGTCAGATTACCACAATATGACAAATATTTTTTGCTCAGATAGATAGGTGACAGATGATAGATAGATAGATAGAGAGATAAGCAGACTATCATTTAAACTATTCGTTTACACTGTACAGGTAGTTTGAAAAATGTCTTCATGGGTATGGCTTCACATTATAGATGTCTTATGATAGAATCCCCAAGCACGCACATATCACCAAAATACTTTTCTATTTGTATTCTAGGTTCAGTATTTAAAAGGAATCCTATAATATAATCTCCAATATATTACTAAATAAGCTTATTTTGTGCGTGTGTGTGTGTGTGTGTGTGTGTGTATTTGGATGTGTCATCACAAAGTTTTTAAGGCTGATTGATGTAACTTCATTTGTTGTTCATAATGAATAGAATCATTTTAAGAGATAGATTTGAGGTCAGGCGCAGTGGCTCACACCTATAATCCCAGCATTTTGAAAGGTCGAGGCAGGCGGATTACTTGAGCTCAGGAGTTCAAGACCAGCCTGGACAATATGGTGAAACTCCATCTCTACAAAAAATACAAAAAAATTAGCTGGATGTGGTGGTGTGTGCCTGTCATCCCAGATACTTGGAGCCTCTGAGGCAGGAAGATCCCTTGAACCCAGGAGGTCAAGGCTTCAGTAAGCCGAGATCCTGCCACTGCACTCCAGCCTGAGTGACAAAGTAAGACACTGTCCAAAAAAAAAAAAAAAAAAAAATGGGCCAGAGGACGGCAGGGGGAAGAAAGAGAGAGAGTTGAGAGAAGGTAGTAGAAAGATTTTTGTCTAGGCCGGGCGCGGTGGCTCAAGCCTGTAATCCCAGAACTTTGGGAGGCCGAGACGGGTGGATCATGAGGTCAGGAGATCGAGACCATTCTGGGTAACACAGTGAAACCCCGTCTCTACTAAAAGTACAAAAAAATTAGCCGGGCGTGGTGGCGGGCGCCTGCAGTCCCAGCTACTCAGGAGGCTGAAGCAGGAGAATGGCGTGAACCCGGCAGGCGGAGCTTGCAGTGAGCTGAGATCGCGCCACTGCACTCCAGCCTGGGCGACAGAGCAAGACTCCGTCTCAGAAAAAAAGAAAAAAAAGAAAGGTTTTTGTCTGACTGTAAATAAGGGTAAAATTCATGTTGATTTAAAAAGAATTAGGTTGGCTCAAAAAGAAAGGGTGGGGAAGGGAGTGTATGCTAAGGCCACTTGGGAGCTATTCTTGTGGGTGGTGGCCATTTACTCTTCAATAAAACATGACTACTTACCATAGCAACCAGAGTAGTAGATAGTATATGTGCTGCCTCTGAGATACAGTGCTTAATAAAGAAATACTTGCAGTGAAGAATGAACAAACACATGGGCAGTTTTTTACAATCTCATAATAGAAAACAATATCTTTTTCAAAAGCAGTTATATTTTCCCAATTTTTAATACACAGCTACTGTGTGATAATCAATACAATATGCCACAAGCCATTTGTCTTTCTTTGTGACTGGCTTGCCTTTAAAAGTGATAATTTTTATTTGGGTGCTTGTTTCAACAGGATGAATGTTGCATTTCAGAAGGCACCAAGCTGTGATGGGGGGAAGGTAGCCTTTACTTTTCTAGAAAGGGGAGTACAAAACGGCTCAAGTCCCTGCCTAGGGAGCACACAGATCCATGTGAGTCTCTGAGGTATGACCAGGTATATTTCTCACATAATATCTACTACTTTCTTTTGAATTTTGTCAAGGGAGGAGGGGCTTCAGTGGTCTGCTGAAGAGGCTGTTCATTGCTTTCAGTGGCAACTTAGATCCTCCATGCTTTTTTCTAAGCTCATTGATATACTTTGGCTGCTAGTTTACCTTGCAACTCCCTGAGCTTTGCATGCGAGGGTCTTGAATTATTTTGTAATAATACTACTCCCTGTGAGTGGTTTCAAAATTTTACAATAATGTTTATTTTGCATGTGTGGGATTATTCATGTATCATTACTACAAGCAGGTATGTTCCATATGTTATAAAAGTTAAATTTTTACTTGGAAATCATAGCCAAAGAACACTTTTTTTCCAAATGAAAGTAATTTAAATTGAAGTAAGACCCTCTAATACCACCATCTGTACAAGTAAATTACTTTCAGAGTAATTAAATATGCATATCTGAGCCATGTACTGTACAGATGAACCAAGTTTTATTGAAGCAATATGCTTATAAATCCCTTAGGTGTTAAAGCTGAAGAACCAATGGCATTTTATATTTATGCAGATACAAATAAGCACAAAGAAATATATTTGACTAGTTTCATCTTTTTTAAAAAGTACATTTTATCAACTTTTCCTAGTTAATATTTCCACCAAATAGTATGATCAACATCTTTATTAGTCTAACATTCTGCATTGATTTAAAGCTTCACCAGTTATTTTCCTATTGTATGTATGTCTGGATTTATGATAGTGCCCAATCACTTATCTTCTGCAGGTTCCTGGGGAGCAGAGCAACGCAGTGAAACTGAAATTATTAAGTTGTCTGAATTCATAACAGTTGGACTTGCCCCTCCATGAAATAGCACTGCACAGCCAATTGGAATTCATGGCCCTGGCCCTTTATTGCATCATCATGGTTTATAGTCCATAACAAATACAAATACAGAAAGGAACCATAACAATATGATACATCTGACCTGCCAGCCTACCTTCTGGGGCTTTACTTGATGAGCTTGCATTCTCAATGCATGGGACAAAAGCAAAGGGAACACTCTCCGTTTACCCCTTATAAGGCCTGACCTTGGACCCCTAGTCCGTATCTTTGACCTTGTCATCACCACTGCAGGCAGCCAATCTCAACTGGGAAAAGCAGTGATTTATGTAAGTTTTCCCAGAAATAAGGCTTCGTGAAGGCTTCCCGATGTGAGTTTAAAAGTGGTTTCCCACTGTGGTGAGATACCCCAGTTGCTTTTATAAAGCATTAATGTCTTCCTTACTAGAGCTGAAAAGTGACTTGGGCTCTGAAAATGGTCTGATAAATCGAAAGCTACCAAAGGAAGGTTCTTTGTCAGGAACTTTTTCATCTCAGATTGATAAAAATGGAATGTTTTTCTCTCAGATTGTTCTTAATCCTTAGGAATGTAGTAATTAATTTTTATTTCCTTCACATCAATTAATTCTCATTAAAGTGAAATTAAATGTTCATTGGAAAATGTTGGGACTTTTTCTTATTGCTAGCATCCTCTCATCTTTATAACAAAAGTGGATAAAACCTGCAAGTGATACGGAACTTTTAAAAAAAAATGCGTACTTACTTGCCCTTTAACAAACAAACCAAATAAATAAATGCTTTCCATTTCAAGACAGGGTCTCACTTTGTTGCCCAAGCTGCAGTGCTGTGGCATGATCTCAGCTCACTGTAGCTTTGATCTCCTGGGATCAAGTTATCCTTCTGCCTTGGCCTCTTGAGTAGCTGGGACTACAGGCATATGCCACCACACCTGACTGATTTTTTTTAAATGTTATTTTTCATAGAGGTGGGGTCTTGCTATGTTTCCCAGGCTGGTCTCGAACTCCTGTGCTCAAGTGATCCTCCCATCTCAGACTCCCAAAGGGCTAGGATTACAGGCATGAGCCACTGCACCCCAAAACTTGCTTGAACAAAGGAAATTCCAAATCATCTTTGGAATAGAAGCACCAAGGAATGCTCTATGTATCTTCTTTGGTGCATTTCACTTTTTCATTTGTTTATCATAAGTCAAAGGGAACAAAAAATGCAATACCTTTAAAAGTCAGATTAAGGTTGCATATCACATTATTGAAAATGCATTTAAGACTAGAAGGCTGGAATTGTCCTCTAAAAGCAATCTATTTTATTCCACTCTCTTTTGGCAGGAGCTCATTTAAACTATCCTGTTCAGTGTATCCTCATTGGAAAAGTCAGCTTCAAAAAGTGTCCTTCCATTGCTGATCCATGACTAGCCCCTGGCCCCAAATTTTTAGCACTCTGCCACTTAAAGAAATAATGGGAACAGGGTAATACAAGTTTCCAAAAGTTAGGAATTTATGAAAATTATGAAAAACTTTCCTCTTTTTGATGGTTAAGAATGTGAACTCCAGAATCAGACTATCAGAGTTTGACTGCAGGGTGTCCTACTGGTGAGCTACAAAACCAGGACAAGTTAATTAATCTTCCTATGCCTTTTAAGATTTTCACACTTTAAAATAGGTATAATAACATTCCCACTTTCTAGAGTCTCTGTGGGAATCAAATGATGTTATACATACATGCTTAGAACAGCGCCTGACACAGAGTAAGTGCTCAATCAGTCTTAGCCATGATGTTGACCATGTGTCTTTCCTTCATATTTAGTTTCTAAATGGCCAAATTAGACTCTTTTTATACAGCTACATATCCTTTATGGCACTAATCACAACTGTAACTTTATGTTTATTTGTGTGTTTGGTTGATAACAGTCCCCATCGAAACTATAAGGACGTGAGGAAACAGATTCACCACCACAGCCCCACATTTTATTTGGCACAGTGCCTGATTGAGAATACATTTCCAATGTATATATTTGAATAAATACATGTCTTTTTATTTAACATACCTACTTGGATAAACTAAAGAGCTGGCAACTTTATGACAGTCCCCATCTTTTCAAAGTATTTCCTAGTGAATGAAGCCTAAATTGTTTTGGAAACATCATTCTATTAGAAGCTTTCACCACTGCCTTAAGAAGCCCAATTTAGCATTTGACTGCTGAGTCACAAAGGTTTTCTTTCTAATTTAAACCACTTCTGTTACAGAAGAAGTCCACTGTTGTTACTGTAAAGAGGAGGAAACCTGCCCACCATACTTCACAGTAATTTTCTACCAGAGACTTAAATAGGATGATTTTTTCCTTTGCAAGTGTATTGAAATGTGTTATTCAAAATTGAATACAGATTTCAAAGTCAAATAGTAATAACAAAACAGAGTCCAATATAGCTTAGAGAATTTTAATCACGGAATCTTATAAAATTTACACTCTATAACTTCTCTCCTTTCATCTAGTCTGGATAAATATGATTTTGTTTCAGACATGTATTTGGAACTCCAGAAACTGTTTACAAGGATCAAGTCTGATTTTACTAGGGACTGCCAGTGAGGTTCCAGGTTCCCCCAATCTGACGTTCTAAGTCTCTCACTTCTGTTGAGCAATATTTCATTGCACAGATTCCTTAAAATCTAAAAGACTCCTGGGGAAGGAATAACTGGAATAATAGTCTGTATACTGTTGTCTTAATTGGAAACAGCTGATTCGATGGGACAGGAAGAGGTGACCCTGGATTTTCATGTTTTCTTCATATTGTGCAATGATTATATATTGCTTTTCTCAGGTAAAAATAAAATATAGTTTTAAAAATAGTTCACCTTGGCTTTAGGTTGACTCTCTGTGGTACAATTCTAAAACTCTTAGGTATACAATAATTCAGATGATTAACTCTTCCTTATCCACCTACGAGTATAATATAATCACAGTGACAATCATTTTAATTAGACAGTGAGTGGAGCCCCACACAGAGTTGATGTTTAGAGCTGTCTAGCAGTCTAGGACTGGGAGGATTAGTAGGGATCGGTAAGGGGATCGGAATGGAGTATCCGCTAGAAGAGATTAAAAGACAAATTATTATAGGAGAGTCAGGGTAGTTGAAAGAAGCAGCAGATAAGCAGCTCTCTTAAAATTGTTTGCTTTTTCAAGGCATTTCAACCAAATATGAAAGCAGCTCATACTACCTTTAGTCTCTAAATAGAGAAGAGTAAGAGAATGAACATATCTCTAGTTTGCACATTTCTGCCAACGCATTCCAAATTACCTCTCAGGAAAAATCTGACTAGTAGAAACTTTACCTGAAAACTTTGTCCCTTAAGAAAGTATACATTTTCTTATTATGAATTTCAAACACGAGTTTTAAATACCCTTTGAAGTAATCTTCAAATTCTATATGTTACTGTAAATTAAGAACCCTCCATCACAATGCACATTTATGTATGCAAACCTATATTTCCTTTGAGCACTCCTCTCACTCTACCACCATTCAAAATAATAGCCCAAGCCAAAAACTCATTAGTAATCAATATTACTATGAAACTTAAAGTAGAATTACTATGGGTGTCAAAAGGACTTTATAATTTCATGTGGACAATTATTTCAGGTTTCTAGACTGCTTACTTCTCAGTGTTCTGTTTTTTTGTTTTTCTGTTTTTTTATAGCAGGTGGATTTTTTGTTTTATTTTTGTCATCATAATCGTCATCATCTTCTTCTTCTTCTTCATCATGATATGATGATGCTTTTACTGAGATCTTGCTGGACCATGAATTATTGTTACCAAACGGATCTGAGAGGCTGAACCCAAAGGAATATGAGTCCCTTCAATGAGAGTGGACTTATGGTATCAAGTCCGAGAAGCATCCAAAAGAATTTGCTTTCATCCTCCAACACAGATAAGGTTTCTCCTCTTCATTTTTGAATACTATTGATCAAATCTCAATATTTTCTATTTTGTTCAACTCTGGGAAATGAGGAAATATTGGAAATTTTTAGATCTACTTTAATTTTTAGTCTTGGAAGAGGATGGTAAGATGTGGGGGGGATTGAAAGCTTTTCCTTGTTCTAAAATGGGTATATTTATACTTGCTCATGACCTTTGAAAGCAAAACTATGTACACTTTCTAAAATTATTTCAGAACCTAAAATAAAGGTTTCAAAAGCAGCACTTTCTAAATGCCAAGGAAAATAACAGAATGTTCTTCTGTTTACAATTCTTCCTCAACTGTTTTATAGATAGAATTTTAAAATAGATTTTGTCTATGAAAGATAGTGTTCATTTAAATTGCACTAGCATGCAATTATGCCACAAGATGTTGTCATCTATTTAAAATAGCTTTTTGTCTCCTGAGATGTTTATTTCAAATAGTTACACTAAATTAGAGTTTCTACTAGAGAAAGATTAAAACTCCAGAATTTTTAAAAAATCTACATCCTGCAAGGCAAAAGAAAACTTATAAGTTTTGGGAAATAGCAAAGGCAGCATCTCCTCAGACCCTGAGGCACCATTTGGTGCTCAAATTCCAGTACCAAATGGAGAGTTTTAATTGCATTTGCTTTCAGAACACTGGAAGAATACAATGAAGGCCAGATGTGAGATAGTATCTCACTTAATTCTTGAGTTTTTTTCATTCTGGAAGTTAAGAAATCAAGTAAAACTAGTTATAAGACAATATATAGACATCCAATTAAAAGAGAAGCTTAGAAATCAGCTAACATATACTCAAATGAACATTATTTAGCTTCCCTAGAGAAAGGCCTTGATAGCCTTAATCACAAATCCACTCAAGAAAAAAATATCTGGTAGAAACTCATTAGGATTTTCTGGCCGAAACTAAACTCTTTTGTTAAGAATTGCCATCTACACTATGGCTGAGTTGAAGAAACTATATATAAAATGTCCATAAGAGCAACATCAATCAAAGTAACAAAAATTACTTAAAAACTATATCAGGTGGTCGTGTACTTTTGGCCATGAGAGAATAAATGAGTCCAAACTTACTCTTTCATCATAAATATTTAGAAAATGGAACTAAATATATGATACAATAGATTTTAGGAAATGGACACTCAGCATCACAGAATTATGATTCCTGAGAAGAAAGAAAAAATAAAAATAAAATGAACCTTGCAATCACTTCAGATTTCTGCCTGGAGGCAGCTTCCAGGCTATGGTGCAGGGAGAGAGAACCCAGACTTGTGGTCTTACCCAAATGAGAAAACAAACACCATAAAGGCTAGAATTTTCAAGACAGAGTCCAAGAAAGAAGCGAGATATATATAGAAAGAGCTTCAGAAATCTGCATAAAGTCTTCTTGAGTTTTTAAATGAATACTAATCTGCATACACCTATGTAGAAACTCCATGAAGTCAGGCAAAAAGCTACCTTTAGAGAAAGAAAAATTACTAGAGAACTGCAAAACAAATAATTCCCAGAGCTCACACAAAGCAGGAAATCATTCAAATTCCCACCAGCCAGAGTGGAGAAACCTCATTGACTATATGGGACATTCATAAGAAAATTCAGAAGGGTTACGATGTATTTATAGGGCTAATGTTGGCCTAGAATAAACCTTATTCTAGACTTACCTTAAAATTCTGGAAACAAGCTTTGAAAGGATCAAACTAATTCTCAAGTAATTTGGCTGTTCTTAAAGAAATACAACAATATCCAACCCTCAAATGTATAAGATTAGCAATGTTTGGTATGCAGTCAAATATTCTTATGTGTAACAAATAACAGGAAAACTTGACTCATCACCAGGAAAGAAATCATTTTATAGAAACATAGTCGGAAATGGCAGAGGTAATAGAAGCAAGCAGGCAAGGATGGTAATCAGTATGCTCAAAGGATTAAAGAAAATGTGAATAAATATGGAGAAGAATATTTTTGCAAAGACCCAAATGAAACATCCAGAGATGGAATATAAAATATATGAAATGAAAATTTTGCTAAATAGTGTTAACAGCATAGTAGACATTTCAGGGGTAAAAAAAGGCTAGTGAACGTGACAAAATAGGAATATAAACTATTCAGAATAAGGCTGACAAAGAAAATAGGAAAAAGGCAACCAACCAACAAAAAGCAACACCACAATAGCCTATATGGTAGTATCAAGTGCTCTAGCATATGTTTGAAAGTCCCTGCAAGAAAAGAAAGAGAATGTGGGGTAAAAAAAAAAAACAAAACAAAACAAAAAACAAAAAAAAAACCAACAACTTGAAGAAATAATGGCTTTTTTTTTTTTTCAAACTCATGACAAATAAACCTAGAGATCCAAGAAACATATAGAACTCTGAGAAAGATGAGAACAACTAAACATATATTAAGGTACATGTAATAAAATTTCTGAAAAGCATTCATAAGAAGAAACTCTTAATAATGGCCAATAAAAATATACATTATGTACACAGGGAGAAACAAGATAAGAATGACAACAGACTTCTTATCAGAATCTTAGCAATCCAGAAGACAATGGAATGCCATCTTTAAAGTGCTTAAAAAATAACCTGTAAATGTGTTATTCAATATAAATTTAAATATTTCACAAATGAAGATGAAACAAGGTTGTTTATTTTCTGGGAAAATGAAAGCAAGCAGAGTGATATGATTTGTACCTGTGTCCTTGCCCAAATTTAATGTTAAAATAAAATCCCCAGTGGTGGAGTGGGGTGCTGGTGGGAGTGATTGGATCATGGGGACAGATTTTCATGGTTTAGTACCATTTCCTCTTGGTACTGCATAGTGATATATTTCTCAGAAGATCTGGTTGTTTAAAAGTGTATAGTACCTCCCTACTCTCTTCTTCCTGCTCCTGGTTGTGTAAAGTGCCAGCTCCCCCTTCACCTTCAGCCATGATTGTAAATTGGCTCCCAAGAAGCTGAGCAGGTGCACCATGCTTTTTATACAGCCTCCAGAACTGTGAGCCAATTAAACCTCTTACCTTTATAAATTACCCCATCTCAAGTATTTCTTTATAGCAGTGCAAAACAGACTAATAAAGAAAATTGGTACTGAGAAGTGGGACATTGCTATAAAGATACCTGAAAACGTAGAAGCAGCATTGGAAGTGAGTGATGGACAGAGGCTGGAACAATTTTGAGGGCTCAGAAGAAGACAAGAAGATGAGGGAAATTTTGGAACTTCCCAGAGACTTGTTAAATTATTGTGACCAAAATGCTGATAGTGATATGGATAGTGAAGGCCAGGCTGAGGAGGTCTCAGATGAAAAAGAGGAACTTACTGGGAACTGGAGCAGTCACTTTTGTTACACTTTAGCAAAGAGCTTGGGTGCACTGTGCCTCTGACTTAAGGATCTGTGGAACTTTGAACTTTAGAGTACAGCAAAGTATTCAAGATGTGATCAGACTGCATCTAACAATCTAAATTCATATATGGGAGCAAAGAAATGATCTGAAACTGGAACTTATATTTAAAAGGGAAGCAGAGCATAAAAGTTTGAAAAATTTGCAGGCTGCCTACCTGGTAAAAAATAAAAGCCCATTTTCAGGGGAGGAATTCAAGCTGGCTGCAGAAATTTGCATAACCAAAAGGAAGACAAGTACTAATAGCCAAGACAACAACAAGAGGCCTCCAAGGAATTTCAGAGACCTTCATAGCAGCCCCTCCCATCACAGGCCCAGAGGCCTAGGAAGACTGAATGGTTTCATGGGCCAGGCCCAGGACCCTCCTGCACAGTCTTGGGACACTGTTTTCCTATCTCAGCTGCTCTAGTTCCAGTCGTGGCTCAAAGGAGCTCAGGTACAGCTCAGGCCACTGCTTCAGTGGGAGCAAACCATAACCTCGGCGGTTTCCATGTGGTGTTAAGCCAGTGGATGCACAGAGTGCAATAGTTGAAGATTAGGAGCCTCCGCCTAGATTTTAGAGGATGTATGGAAAAGTCTGGATGTCTAAGAAGAAGCCTGCTTCAGGAATGAATCCCTAATAGAGAACCTTTACTAGGGCAGTGTGGAAAGGAAATGTGGTGTTGGAGGCCTTACACAGAGTCCCCACTGGGTCCCTGCTTAGTGGAGCTGTGAGAAGCCACCATCCTCCAGACCCCAGAATTGTAGATCCACTGACAGCTTGCACCATGCACCTGGAAAAATGGCAGGTACTTGAAGCCGGCCCGTGAAAGCAGCATTGGGAGCTGTACCCGGCAAAGCCTCAGGGGCAGAACTGCCCAAGGCTTTGGGAGCCCACCCCTTGCACCAGTGTGCACTGGATGTAAGTCATGGAGTCAAAAGAGATTATTGTGTCACTTTAAGATTTAATGATTGCCCTGCTGGGCTTCAGACTTCTGTGAGACATGTAGCCCCTTTCTTTTGGCTTATTTCTCCCTTTTGGAATGAGAGGTTTTACCCAATGCCTATGCCAAAATTGAATCTGGGAAGTAACTAACTTGTTTTTTATTTAACAGGCTCCTAGGCAGAAGGGACTTGTCTTATCTCAAATGAGACGCTGGATTGTGGACTTTTGAGTTAATGTTGGAATGTGTTAAGACTTTGGAGGACTACTGGGAAGGCATGAATGGATTTTGCAATGTGAGAAAGACATGAGATTTGGGAGGGGCCAGGGCAGAATAATACGGTTTGGCTCTGTGTCCCCACCCAAATCTCATATTGAAATGTAATTCTTAATGCTGGAGGTGGGGCCTGGTGGGAGGTGATTTGATCATGGGGGTGGTTTCTCATGGTTTATCATCATCCCCCCTTAGTACTGCATAGTGACAGATTTCTCACAAGATTTGGTTGTTTAAAGGTGAGTAGCACCTTTCTCCCACTTCTTCCTGCTTCTGGCCATGTGAGGTGCCAGCTCCCCCTTCACCTTCCACCATGATTTTAAGTTTCCTGAGGACTCCCAAGAAGATGAGCGGACACATCATGCTTTTTGTACAGCCTGCAGAACCATGAGCCAATGAAATCCCTTAACTTTATAAATTACCCAATCTCTGGTATTTCTTCATAGCAGTGAAAGAATGAACTAATACACCGAGAGGATTTATTGCCAGTAGGTCTTCACTTCAAAAAATACCATAACACTTACACTCTCCCAAGACTAAACCAGGAAGAAGTTGAATCCCTGAATAGACCAATA
>NW_012104220.1:826431-831479 GCF_000951045.1 Mandrillus leucophaeus | reverse complement strand
AAAAAATCTCTTCAAAAGATAATTGATTACTTAAAGCAGAAAACAATATTGTTATAAGATTTGTAACATGTCAAAATAATAGATGACAGCAGCATAATGGATATAATAGCAAAACAATAGTAAACTGTTTCAAGACTTTTATATCACATGTAATGAGGTGTAACATAATATGAAGGTTAACTGTGACAGGTTAAACATGCACCTTTTAAATCCTAGCGCAACTGCTGAAAGTATAAATCAAAGAGCAGAAGCTGATAAACCAATAGTGGAGATAAAAGAAATTTATAAAAATAAACTAAAATGAAAAAAGGAAATGAGGAAAACAGAGACAAATATAGCTAGAAGAAATAGAAAATAAGTAGAAAGTCTTCAGATTTAACGCCAGCTGCACCAATCATATATCCACTAAAGGAAAAAGAAAACAATTTAATTAAAAGGAATAGATTGTCAAACTGGATAAAAAGAAAGCAAAATCCAACTATATGTTGTCTACAGCAAACAACTTTAAAAATAAATACAGTTTTTTATATATATGTAGACAGACATAGACATAGATGCAAAAAGCTATACTATGAAAACACTCATAATGAGAAAGCTAAAGTGGCTATATTAATATTAGACAAAGTAGCCTTCAGAAAGAGAAATAAAATTAGGAATAAAGAGAGACATTTTATAATTATAAAGAAGATGTAATGATCACATATATTATATATACATTATATTACATATATAAATATAAAATATATATGCACCTCCCAATAAAGAGCTTCGAATACCTACAGGAAAACCTGACAAAATTGAAAGAAGAAATAAATAAATCCACAATTGTAGTTGGACATTTCAACATTCCTCTCCCAGATGCTGATGTAAAAAACAATGGAAAATCACTAATAATATAAATGATTTAAAACATTATCACCATCTTACCTAACTTTCACTGAACACTGAACTAACAACTGTAAAATATGGGGTTTTATTAAGTGCATGTGGAATATTCTCCATGATAGGGCATATGCTGGAACATAAAACAAGTCTTAAATTTTAAAGGAATAAACTAATACAGAGTAGGTTCTCTTATCACAATGAAATTAATTTAGAAATTAATAACAGAAAGCTACCTCTAAAATCCCCAAATATTTAGAAATTAAATACCTCAGTTGAATATTATATTAGAAATCCCAGTTAATGAAACAAATAACAAATAATACATGCAGTAGAATAGAAGAAACCAAATTTCAGATAAATTAAACTAACCATTAGACAAATAGGAATTTCATGAAGATTCCTGCAAATAAGATCAGTATACAAAATTCAAAAGCATTCCTATACATATTCATGACTAATAATAAAATTTACTAGAAATAAAAGATTTTATTCCAGTAGTAATAAAAATTATGAAGTATGTAGAGATAACTGTAACAAATCCTATACACAGTAAAACATAGTAGATTGGAATAAACAAAGAGATATGCTAAGTTCATGAGTGAGATGGCCCAATATCCTAAAAATGTTAATTTAAAATGTTTCTAAAAAGAAGGAGATGAAAGAAGGGAAAGGGGAAGGGGAAAAAGAAGAAGGGGAAAGAGAAGGAGGAAGAGGAAGAGGAGAAAGGAGAAGGAAAAAGAAGAGGAGGAGGATAAGGAAGAAGAAATCAACACTTTCAAATCAATTTCCTGATAAGGAATCTTATGGAATTTGACAATTTATGCATAAGAGAAAAGGACAAAAAACAGCTAATACAATTTTAAGGACTAACAACTTCTGGGTAATTGCTCACCATAGCAAAACTTACATTTCTATCATAATTAAAACAGCGTAACACTGATGCATGCTAAACAAATAAACAAATTAAAAAGGATAAAAATCCCAGAAACAAAGCAGTGTACAAACAAAAATTAATATATAACTCTGGTGACATTATAAGTAACAAAAGGATAGTCTATTAAGTAAATGATATAGGAAAAATTGGTCAGATAGGCACAAAATAAAAACTGGATCTCTACATCACATTATACACAAAAAATTTAAGCAGAAATAAATTATTTCCTAATTTGTATTAAAATTGGCAAAATAGTATTTATTTAAGAGAAGATAGGATTGGGTAGAATGTCTTTAAAATGATATAAAATCATACAAACCACAAAAACACATTACTAAATATAATAATGTTAATTTTTAAGATGTTTACATTATAACAAAAATTCTCAAGTAAAGTAAAATAAGAGTAATAGACAAAGATGAAACAATTGAAAAACAAAATAAAGTAGTATTGGATTATAATCTAAATATTCATGACTCCACATTGATATAATTTGATGATTGAATAAATAAAATAAATGATGGAAAATAGACAAATCTCCCATGTGAAATAATTCCAAAAGAGATGGAACATAATTTAAGTTTGGAATGTCTACTTTGACTTCTTTCCAAAGGGTTCAGTCAGTATGGAAAGGGAGGAAAAATGATTTGCTTTAGAATGGAGAAATCTGACAAACTCAGCCAGGTGAAGGATGTTAGTATCAACAGTTAATAAGACATGTTGATAATAGGTATCAGTCATATGATGTGATAAGAATGGTACTTTTCGTCTGTGGCTTTCCTTCCCCAAACCCATAAACCTATTTCACCATGAGATAAATATCATGTGAATTTCAGTAGAAGGGCTTCCTACAAAATATTTGACTAGACACCTCAAAATTGTTAAGGGCATCGAAAACAAAAACAAAAACAAAAGTCTGAGAAACTCACAGCTAAGAGGAGCCTAAGAGAGACATACATCATGGCTAAATGTAGTATGAGTATGATCTGTTGGATGGAATCCTGGTACAGAAAAAGAACATTAGGTAAGAAAATTTGAATGAAGTATGGACTTTACTTAATAATAATGTATAATATTGGTTCAATAATTGTGACAAGTGTACCATACTAATGTAAGATATTAATAATAAGGAAAACTAAGTGTGAGTATGTAAGAATTTTCTGTACTATTGTCTTTGTCTATTCAGGCTGCTATTAAAAAAACCATAGCTTACATAGTTTACAAACAGCAGAAATGTATTCCTTATAGTTCTGGAAGCTGGAAATGTCAAGATCTTAGGCACAGGCAGATTTGGTGTTTTGTGAGGGCCCGTTTCCTGGTTTGTGGATGGCACATTTTTGTTATGTCCTCACGTGGTGGAAAAGGGACATGGCAGCCCTGTGGAGCCTCTTTTATTAAAAACACTAGTTTTATTTATGAAGGCTCTGCCCTCATGACCTAATAAATTCCCAAAGGCCCCAACTCCTAATACTATCACATTGGTGATTAGGTTTCAACATGTAAATTTGGACACAAACATTCAGACCGTAGCAACTATCTTTGCATTTTTTTTTTTTTTTTTTTGTAACTCTAAAATTGTTCTAGCATGAAAGTTTTTCTTAAAAAGAGAAGGTAGCCATAGTGTGGAAGAAATTTTTTGCAACAGGTATAACAGGTAAAGATTAGCATCTAGGATATGTAAAACACTATAACAAATCAATAACTAAAAATCATATAATATGAAAGAAAAATTGGGAAAGCGTATGAACCATCAATTAACAAAATAGGTACCCCTAATAGCAATAAAAATGTGAAAAGTATCTTAACCTCACAATTCATAAAGGCAGTACAAATTTATATTACAATGTGATGAAACTACACATACATCATATGATTTAAAATTTTTTAAGTATGACCATGTAGAAGGAGAGGTAGAACAATAACAATTCTCATGCTGTAATTATAGAATGAAAGGTCAAACATGCTAGAAAGTTAATTACATTTAATAGAGTTGAGGACAAACCATGCTTTCAACTCAATAATTCAGCCTCAGTGTATGTATATGATAGAGCAGTTTCTGTCCTACTGGTGATTTCATGCAACTGAGGAATGTGCATCAGCGTTCTAGGGGACACACAGGCATGGTTTTATGGAACCATCTGATATAGTTTGGATTTGGGCAGAGACCCAAATCTTGAATAGGAGGAGGGGCTTGGTGGGAGGTGACCTGACCACAGGTGCAGATTTCCCCCCTTGCTGTTCTCATGATGGGCTCTCAAGAGATGTGATCTTTTAAAAGTGTGTGGCACTTCTCTCTGCTCTTTCTCTGTGTCTCTTGCTCCATCATGGTAAGACATGCTTGTTTCTCCTCTGCTTTCTGCTACAAGTTTTCTGAGGCCTCCCAGGCATGCTTCCTGTTAAGCCTGCAGAACTGTGAGTCAATTAAACCTCCTTTCTTCATAAATTACCCAGTCTTAGTCTCAGGTAGCTCTTCATAGCAGTGGGAGAACAGACTAATACACCATCCTTTAGACATTCAACTTCATTTTAGAATTTTTAGAAATGAGTCTTTAGAAAACAGGTTTGCCTTTTTCTTTCCTTTTCTTTTCTTTTTGAGGCAGGGTCTTGCTCTGTACCCCAGGCTGTAGTCTCAACCTCCCAGGCTCAACTGATCCTCCCACCTCAGCCTTCCCGGTAGCTGGGACCACAGGTGTGTGCCACCATACCTGGCTAATTTTTTATGTTTTTGTAGAGATAGGGTTTTGCTATGTTATTCAGGCAGGGTTCAAGCCCTTGAGCTCCAGTGAACCTCCCATCTCAGCCTCCCAAAGTGCTAGGATTATAAGCATGAGCCACCATGCTCGACCTACCTATTTTCTTTTCTTACCTACCTCACCTTCACAATCATGCTTTTTTTTTTAAAGAAAGGGAAACAGTTTCCCTCAGTGAACCTTACTGTGATGACTTGGCCTAGGTCTAAAAAGATATCTGCTTGCCAAAGAGACATTTCAAGAATACATAGCTCATGAAAGACAGTCCCAGGACTGCAGACACTAAACTTGGTTATGAAATATTGAAGGTCAGTGGTTACATTCATCCATGTGACTAGAAGAAGTCAAAGGCCCCGTCTTTATATTTTTAATTTATACTTCTATCTATCTTAGAAATAGAATTAAAAATGAGATGGTTGCCATGGAGATGAGTATGAAAGCATATTTATTTGAATTGAAACATAAAGTCATATATTTCT
>NW_012104220.1:823524-824946 GCF_000951045.1 Mandrillus leucophaeus | reverse complement strand
CAGTTCAATATCTTTAATAACATACTTGCAAAAAATTTCTTAATTAATAGCAAATCAAATTCAATAATTTGTTAAAAGGATTATATACTACAACCAGGGCTGTAAGTGTGTATTTAATATTAAAAATCCATAAATATAAGTTGCCTTATTAACAGGAAAGAAAAATAATCATGAACATTTTAATAGATACAGAAAAAGTGATTAAATTGAGTATTTATGGTTAAAAAACAAAAAACCTTATTAAATTAAACAAATTAAAAATAGAGTGGTCCTCTTTTAATCTAAGAAATAGTATCTACAAAAACATCCCACATAAAACATTATATTTAATAATGAATTATTGAAAACTTTTCTCTTGAGAACAGTCATAAGGAAAGGATGCTGCATATCATCATTCTTTTTCAATATCACACTGGAGACCATAGTCAGTG
The DNA here is from genome assembly GCF_000951045.1 of Mandrillus leucophaeus. NCBI lineage: Eukaryota > Metazoa > Chordata > Mammalia > Primates > Cercopithecidae > Mandrillus > Mandrillus leucophaeus. The sequence goes on along the minus strand of NW_012104220.1, from coordinate 824,515 downwards.
AAATAAGACAAGAAAATTAAATAAAAGGCATTTAATTTAGAAAATAAAAACAAAATTTTGTTGCTATTGGAGGATATGCTTGTGTATAAGGAAGATCCAAAAGAGTCTACAAACTGTAAGAAATGAATTTAACAATATCACTGGGCACAAGGCCAACAGATAAAAATTGTATATCTATATGCTAGCCACTAGCAACAAACCATCATAAAATTAAAAATTTTAAATAATATAATTTTCAAAAGCACTGAAAGTCAGAAACGTAGAAATCAATCTAGTAATTGATGTGCCAGACCTCTGCATACAGCACCATAAAATATTACTGAGGAAGAGTAAAGGAGACCTAAACATATAAAAGATAAAGCATATTCATGAATTGGATAACTGTTTTAGAGACAGAAGTTCTCTATTTAGTCAGTAGATTCATCACAAACCCAACTAAAATTTCAAAAGGTTGGTTTGTGAAAGTTGACAAGATGATTCTAATATTTATATGGACATACAAATGTCTAAGAATAGCCACGACATCTTGAAGAAGAGAAATGAAGATGGAGAAGTTACACTGTAAGATATCAAAACCAAGAAGTTTTGGCATAAAAACAAACAAAAAAAGCAGACAAAATTAACAGGACACAAACTCCAAAAAGAGATTTACACTGAATTGTAATAAAAGTGAAATAAAAATGATGTTACATTGCAGTGGGGATAGACATTGATATTTTTATAAATGATGGACCTATTGGATGTTCATTTGCAGCCCCTTCCTCACACCATACATAAAATCAAATCCAGTATGATTATAGACATAAATGGGACGAGAAAAAATAAATTTAAAATAAATAAATAAGCTTTGAGAAGAAAATATAGGAGAACATTGTAATGAGTTGGGTTAGCAAAATTTTCTTATACAGGATACAAAAATAGGAAGTCAAAGTGGACAACATTAGAATTGATAACTTTAAATGATCCAAAAATACCCCTAAGGAAGATAAAA
>NW_012104220.1:818611-821394 GCF_000951045.1 Mandrillus leucophaeus | reverse complement strand
CTTTTATTAAAAACACTAGTTTTATTTATGAAGGCTCTGCCCTCATGACCTAATAAATTCCCAAAGGCCCCAACTCCTAATACTATCACATTGGTGATTAGGTTTCAACATGTAAATTTGGACACAAACATTCAGACCGTAGCAACTATCTTTGCATTTTTTTTTTTTGTAACTCTAAAATTGTTCTAGCATGAAAGTTTTTCTTAAAAAGAGAAGGTAGCCATAGTGTGGAAGAAATTTTTTGCAACAGGTATAACAGGTAAAGATTAGCATCTAGGATATGTAAAACACTATAACAAATCAATAACTAAAAATCATATAATATGAAAGAAAAATTGGGAAAGCGTATGAACCATCAATTAACAAAATAGGTACCCCTAATAGCAATAAAAATGTGAAAAGTATCTTAACCTCACAATTCATAAAGGCAGTACAAATTTATATTACAATGTGATGAAACTACACATACATCATATGATTTAAAATTTTTTAAGTATGACCATGTAGAAGGAGAGGTAGAACAATAACAATTCTCATGCTGTAATTATAGAATGAAAGGTCAAACATGCTAGAAAGTTAATTACATTTAATAGAGTTGAGGACAAACCATGCTTTCAACTCAATAATTCAGCCTCAGTGTATGTATATGATAGAGCAGTTTCTGTCCTACTGGTGATTTCATGCAACTGAGGAATGTGCATCAGCGTTCTAGGGGACACACAGGCATGGTTTTATGGAACCATCTGATATAGTTTGGATTTGGGCAGAGACCCAAATCTTGAATAGGAGGAGGGGCTTGGTGGGAGGTGACCTGACCACAGGTGCAGATTTCCCCCCTTGCTGTTCTCATGATGGGCTCTCAAGAGATGTGATCTTTTAAAAGTGTGTGGCACTTCTCTCTGCTCTTTCTCTGTGTCTCTTGCTCCATCATGGTAAGACATGCTTGTTTCTCCTCTGCTTTCTGCTACAAGTTTTCTGAGGCCTCCCAGGCATGCTTCCTGTTAAGCCTGCAGAACTGTGAGTCAATTAAACCTCCTTTCTTCATAAATTACCCAGTCTTAGTCTCAGGTAGCTCTTCATAGCAGTGGGAGAACAGACTAATACACCATCCTTTAGACATTCAACTTCATTTTAGAATTTTTAGAAATGAGTCTTTAGAAAACAGGTTTGCCTTTTTCTTTCCTTTTCTTTTCTTTTTGAGGCAGGGTCTTGCTCTGTACCCCAGGCTGTAGTCTCAACCTCCCAGGCTCAACTGATCCTCCCACCTCAGCCTTCCCGGTAGCTGGGACCACAGGTGTGTGCCACCATACCTGGCTAATTTTTTATGTTTTTGTAGAGATAGGGTTTTGCTATGTTATTCAGGCAGGGTTCAAGCCCTTGAGCTCCAGTGAACCTCCCATCTCAGCCTCCCAAAGTGCTAGGATTATAAGCATGAGCCACCATGCTCGATCTACCTATTTTCTTTTCTTACCTACCTCACCTTCACAATCATGCTTTTTTTTTTTTTTTTAAAGAAAGGGAAACAGTTTCCCTCAGTGAACCTTACTGTGATGACTTGGCCTAGGTCTAAAAAGATATCTGCTTGCCAAAGAGACATTTCAAGAATACATAGCTCATGAAAGACAGTCCCAGGACTGCAGACACTAAACTTGGTTATGAAATATTGAAGGTCAGTGGTTACATTCATCCATGTGACTAGAAGAAGTCAAAGGCCCCGTCTTTATATTTTTAATTTATACTTCTATCTATCTTAGAAATAGAATTAAAAATGAGATGGTTGCCATGGAGATGAGTATGAAAGCATATTTATTTGAATTGAAACATAAAGTCATATATTTCTGACAGAAAATAAGTCTGATAGCTGCTTGTTTTGACAATGAAGACTGGGTATCCATTTAAGTTAAATGATACATATTTTCTATCAATCAGATTCACCAAATCTGCTCCGAGGTTTTGACCAAAATATATTTAAAGCATGAATACAAAATATAATATGCTGAAACATGTGTCTTTTGCAATTCTTAAATTTGAATTAAAAAATAGATGTTAACTTAAAAATGTGTAGGGTGATATGTAGTTTTCAAATAAACAATGTCTACCAAAGGGAAATTGAATTAATGAATTCTGGTATATTCAAACAATGTAATAATACATATCATCAGTTAAAATAAATAGATTTACATATATCTTCAAAAACCTCAAAAATAAAGCAAGCTGCAGAATATATTCTTTGAGTATCCTGTCATCTAGTATTTATTGAGAAGCTATTATATGCCAAGCATTATGTTAGGTGCTTGGGATATAGTAATCAACAAACAAAAACTTCTGCTCTTATAAGGCTCACATTTTCTCAGAGAAGAAAAAAAACAAGCAATATACAAACAAACAAAATATCAACAAATACACATGATTCTAGAGCTATTTGTCAAATAATGATAAAAATGGGAAGGAAGATAGGGAATGCTAGCATAGGCAGTGTGGGATGAGGTACCAGTCTTAAAAAGGCTGGCGAAAGTCTGTCTCACTGACAAGGTGACAATTGAAGAAAGACCTGAAATACAGGAGCCAGTAATCCACATGGTCATCTAAAGGAAGTGAGTAATGGGGAAAAGGAACAGGAAGTGGACAGGCCAAATATGGAGGGTTTGAGGAACATTAAGAAGGGTATGCGGCTCATACAGAGTGAGCAAAGGAGGGAAGTAATCAAGGGTCTTGTAGAGGTAAGAGCTTCTAGATTGTGAATGAGATAGGAGTCACTGGAAGGTTAGAAAATTATCTGATTC
>NW_012104220.1:745211-817026 GCF_000951045.1 Mandrillus leucophaeus | reverse complement strand
AGAAAAAATAAATTTAAAATAAATAAATAAGCTTTGAGAAGAAAATATAGGAGAACATTGTAATGAGTTGGGTTAGCAAAATTTTCTTATACAGGATACAAAAATAGGAAGTCAAAGTGGACAACATTAGAATTGATAACTTTAAATGATCCAAAAATACCCCTAAGGAAGATAAAATAACAACCCGTGAAATGGTAATAGTTATTTTCAATACATATACCCAACAAGGGAGTCCTATTCAGAACATATAAAGATCTTCTATAAATCAATAGAGATAATCATTTTGTTAAATGTAGAAAAACTTAAACATGCATGTCCCAAAATAAAATGACAAATAAACTGAAACGTGTTCAATTTTGATGACAGTCATCAGACAAATGCAAATTCAAACCACAATTAATATAGCTGTACAAGCTAAGAATGATTAAAATAAAAACGACTGTCAGTACCAAGTATTGGAGAGTTGGTATCATCTAGAACTTTCATACAATGCTGGTATAATTGTAAATTGGTAAAAACACTTTGGAAAACTGTTTACAATAATTAACTAAAACTGAATATACGTAGCTAATGATTCAGTAATTTTTGTGGCAGTGCTATTCAGACTATCTCTATAAATTGAAAGTAATCACAAAGCCTATCAACTGTAGAATGAATAAATTATGATGTATTAATAAAATGAAATACTGTACTCCAATGAGAATAAATGAACTGGAGCCATATGCAGCATTATCCATATCTCACCAACATAATGCTGACCAAAAAATCTTTACATAGGAGTACACACTCTGTGGTCCCACTTGTATAAAGTTCAAAAGTAGACAAATCTAACCTATTGTATTAGAATTCAGATAATGATTATTTGGGGAAAAGAGGTCACAAGGAAGGCTCCTGAGTTCCTGAGGCTGTTCTGTTTCTGAATCCAGGTACTTGCTATTTAGACGTGTAGACTATTAAACTTCATTGAGCTGGTATATTCATGATCTCTAGGCTTTTCTATAGGTATGTAACACTTAAATATGATTACAAAAATATCATGTACTTGAGGAAACTAGAGGAAAAAAGGTTAAAAATGAATTTTTTTATTTTCAAACTCTAATAGAAAATGAAAATTTTAAACAAATCTTTAAAAAATTAATAGCAGAGTCCCAAACATAAAATGTACCAGGAAGAAGGAATTCAGTAAGAAAAGTCAGAACAGACCCAGTCCTGATTGTAAGCAGTGAGTAAAGCCCAGTATAGTAGGTTCAAAGAAACCTGTTCTATATTAACTCCCTGGCTGTGATATATCCCTTGTATTAGTCTACTCCAGCTACCAATACAAAAATATCACAGACTGGGTGGCTTAAACAACAGAAATACATTTCTACAATTCTGTGGGCTGGAGGTCCAATATAAATTGTCAACAGGCTTGGTTTCTTCAGAGGTCTCTCTCGTTGGCTTGCTGATGGCCTCTTCCTCCTGAGTCCTCACATGGTTTTTCCTCTGTGTGTGTGCATCACAGGTGTCTCTGTGTGTCCAAATTTCCTTTGTTTTACAAGGGCACCAGTCAGATTTCATCAGGCCCACCATAGTGCCTTAATCTCATCTTCAAAGGCCCTATTTCCAAATATAGTCACATTCTGAGGTAGTTAGGGGTTAGGGCTTCCACGTTTGAATTGTGGAAGGGGCCACAATTCAGCCCAATCACCCCATTGAAGTTGGAAAAATAGCTAATAACAAGACTAGAAAGAGCTACTGCAGTATACTCTATACTTTATTTTGGGGGCTCCAGGAACATCACACTGTGGGAGTTCCCTCTGAGCATTATACCGAGAGATAAAGCGTTCCCCTCCCCCTCTTTAAAACTGACTTTGACACTATAGTGATTTTGTGAGAATTGAAAGCATCAAAGATCAGCAGAGATAGTAGTAACATGACCTTATTGAGGGGTTTTGATCACAGGAGTTTTGAGAGGAAAAAAGGACAGTTGGAAAAATTCCACACAGAACATGAATCTTGAATTGTGTGACAGGGGGAAGTTGGATTGGGCCAGGACAGAAGGGACAGTATTGTAGGATACAGGTGAAAATAGGAGGAGGAGGAGAGGAGTGTGAGCAAAAATTAGTGTGTGTTTAATATCATACTCTGGACAATTAAATTAAAAATATTTGTGGAGTTTAATGATTGTTCTTCAGTGATGGCTTGGACAATATTTCTGACTATATTAAATGTTTGTTGAACAATGAATATTTGTTGAAAAAATGAATTCAGCCATGAACATGTAATTAATTTTTGTTGCCAACAAATATCTGTAATAATTCTCAGGCTGTTGTTTATGTTCCTTGATTGGACATCATTCAAAAAGATCATTATTTTTCTGTTCCAATTGAAGATCTGTAAATAGGGTTTGACCAGCAATTTAGCATTTAGAAGACAGTTAATGAGAAAAGTTAACTACTTCCAGAAATACAATGTGCAGAACACAGATGCTCTAACCAGATCAGTTCATATAAAAGTAGAAATTGTCCCCTGGAGCAATTTATATTTTTCAGTTTCCCATTTCCTTATTCCATGTCCATATCTCTTTCCTTCTATTTCTACTCCTTTCCTATCTGTATCTGATAATTACTTTCTTCTTCATTTTATGTCTCTCGTTGAGTGTCCTCATTGCTGTGGGGACATTTCTTTTTTCACTATTTCTTCCCTTTCCCTGGCTCTTTTCCTTTCTTTACTATTTTTCTACTTCGTCTTTTCTCAAAATCCACACCTTTTCCTATTTAAATCAGTCATTTGAAATCAGGTGTATTTAAAAACCACTATGCTATGTTTGTCAAATAAAATGTTACTGAATTTTAAAACCAGTCCAAATATCACTTTATATGACTGATATGGTTAGGCTCTGTGTCTTCACTCAAATCTCATCTCGAATTGTAATCCCTATAATGCTTACGTGTCAAGGGAGAGACCAGGTGGAGGTAACTGAATCATGGGGGTAGTTTCCCCCATTCTGTTCTCGCAATAGTGGGTGAGTTCTCAAGAGATCTGCTGGTTTATAAGTTCTTGGCAAGTTCTTCCTTCAGTCATTCTCTCTCCTGCCACTTTGTGAAGAAGGTGCCTGTCTCCCCTTTGCCTTCCACCATGATTGTAAGTTTCCTGAGGCCTCCCCAGCCATCTGGAACCGTGGGTCAATTAAACCTCTTTTTGTTATAAATTACCCAGTCTTCGAAACTTCTTTATAACAGTGTGATAACGGACTAATGCAATGACTCTAAGGAAAAGTACAAATCAGTTGTATTCCAATGGCAGAGGAATGGTCTCCTCAATGTCTTAGAGTTTCTTCAGGAAATTCCCTGACCCCTAGATTGAGTTACTATTCTCTCCTCCCCTAGTATGTTCTTAAAAACATAATAAAATTCCACTATTGCTACTTCTCTTACACTGAATGACTTTTGTGTGCTAATGTCTAAATTCTGTGAAATCAGAGATTAGTCAGTTTTACCCATCCTGTAAGCCCTAGTGCCTATGAGTACCTGGAGTGTTCATTACTAAATGAATAAAGTAATGAGTAAAAAGTTTCAGTCTATTCTTGTTTTTATCTTGTCAAAAATAATTCTCCTTCCTCAGTCCTTGTAAGCCATCTAAAACTTTTCTCCTCATTCCACAGTTGCCTGAAAATGTGAAGACCAGAAATGGACTGAGGCAAATGTGATAATGAAGACATTCTCATAGGCATGGGGTTCTGAGATCAATTCCTTAAATTTTAAAAGATTCTTGCTTTGATCTCATCTTTAATCCATAATGTGCTATTCATTTCTCTTTTTTTCCTTGATGCTCCAGAAGTATATTCTTTAACGTGGCTTTACACACCAAAGTAGACTAGATTTTCTGCCTGTTAACGATGATGGGCCTTTTTTACTTACAGTATAGTACTGAGTTGTTTCTTATTCCCATCCTGCAGTGTGTGTGTGTGTGTGTGTGTGTGTGTGTGTGTTTCCTGATAACACAGGTAAAGCACTGATAAATGAAGATAAATTGTTGGCTTTGTTCCAAAACAAGCTTGTTGTTCTAGGACCCCAAACTGTTTCAAACATCATTAAGAAGCAGCAGGCCACCTAAGGTTGTGCATCAATTAGCAATTAGGTCACACATTGGGTGGTTGCAGGCACTCAGCCTTTGGCCTTGTTCCTCGCAGCACACCCAAGCGGGGCACCAGTATCCAAACAATGCCCACCCTGTTGTATCTTGTTCCTTAATTGGGACAACTTAGAGATGCTAATGTGCACAGGCAGACTGTGTCCTCCAATTAGGCCTCATTAGTGACTCTGACAGTGGTGACCACTGCAAAGTGATATTTGCTCTTGGGAAGGCTTTGTGAGGTATTCTGAGCTCCTGCAGGGGAGAAACAAGGATGCATTTTACACTCTGCCCAGCAGCCAGCTCCTTCTCTCAATTTTCTATGGCTGCTGTCAGTTGGGGCTGGCTTTGCCTTCCATGGCTCAGATATTATACCACGATTCCTGCTACCTGGGGTGGTCATTTGGACATTCTTACAGATAGCCGCATGTAGAGGACTGGTTTCTGTCTCCCTCTTTGACCCCATCTCTTCTCTTTCTCTAATTTTACTTGAAATATAGAACGTGTGTTCAGAGACAGGCCTGTGGCACCAAAAGTTAACACCACTCTGAATTCTGTAGTGTCCCGCAGTAATTTTCATCTGACTGAAAAGCAACAAATTGAAAATAATAAACTTGAGAAGTGCACAAGAAATAAAGAATGCAGTTATTTTTAATTTTTAAAACAGTGTCAAGGATACTTCAAAAAAACAAATTGAGAAGGCTGCTGTTGACTCTTCACAGTGAGAAACTGGTTGTTGTTCTAACTAAATTGCGAGAAAGGCACATACCCCCACTAACAGAGCACTTTTTGTAGATATTCTAGTCTGCGTACACTTAGTTTAAAAGGAGACACAATGTGATGCATCATTAGGCTTTCGAACACAAATCCATCTGGGTTATACCACTGTAGAATTCACCCCACAGTCCTGGTAGAAAGAGCTCCTCATTAGGCCAGGCTGGCATGGCAACATTTTCTTACACTGCGATGGGGCAGAACTAGGGGAATGTGATTAGAGCCTCCTGCTGCTATTCTCCCAGTTCACTCAAAAGTCATTATCATTTTTGCTTTAATATTTTTATATTTTTTTCTTAAGTATTGAAGGAGTTGAATACATGTACTTTAATAAATAAAACTGGGGACAAATTGGGTGATCCATAATAGGGGACACTCAGAAATGGCAGATCTGAGTGTCATTTGCTTGTAATTGCTTTTCAGATTAGTTTGTTGTTTTTGTTTCATTTTTTATCATCATCCACATTCCAACAGCTGCCTAAACTACTGGCATTGCAGTATGTATCAAGACATTTGCCATCTAAAGAGCCATTAGGAGAATAATAAGGGTAGGACTTCATTGGCCATTTCCATCATGTGATTTCTTTCCCCTAGTTACTTGCATCCTTCTTCCTGCCCCCTTGACTTGTATGAGCAGTTGCTGCAGAGATGGCAGGATGTCAATGCCCCCAAAATTGAACCTGTGATTTGTTTTTCTTTGATTTATGTGCTTGTAGTCAATAAACTTTATAAAGGAAAGTATCAGACTGAACAATCAATCAAAGATAAACAGATTCCTGTCCTTTAAAAGCATTTCAGCCCAGTAGGTGAGTGTCTCATTCATCTTTTGCAGGCATGCTTTCGGCCTTTCCACTGAGACACAACCGACTGCTCACTACAGGCAGCTTTTCTACCAAAGGGCTGCTGCAGTTCAGCTGAGATTTATCAATTTCATGGCACCAGTGGTCCTGACATGGTATCACTTTCAGGATCTAAATGGTTAAGCATGCTGTTTGTATGCTGAGACCTGGGCTTTCCATATACCTGAAAAGAGAGAAAGGTGACTAGATTTAAACACTTTATACTGTATAGTTCTATAAAAATTCATATCATCCCCTTTTTTTTTCTATTCTAAAAAGCCAAATCCCTTCCCTGCAAAAGAGAATTCCCTCTTCGTTCTATTAGCGGTTTCTGAATCTGCCTTCGAATAAGGCAAATGTCATCCTGCATGTTTTGCTTCTCTGCAGCACAGATGGTATGCATATGCAGATTGGTGATTTTCTAATCAATACAGTGGCACTTGGGAATATCTGTAAGTATTGTAATAATGCATTAGTCAGGAGTGATGTTGTAACACACTGAGATCATACACATAAATCTAAGACACCATGTCTAGACACTCCAGGGAAGATGGTATGGCATGGGTTAGAGCAGGCATTAAAGGAGGGCAATATTTCAAATATGATGGGAAAATAATGCAATTTGCAGACTTTAATAAAACCATTGGGGAATTAATTTCAGTAGGGGCACATTCTTTCCCCAAACATTCACGTTCTTATGTTTGCTTCATGGACACTTGTAATGAGATACTTTTCACCTGTTATCTCAGGCATAAACACAGAATGGGATCTGTGAATTGAGCTGGATTTTTAATGTGCTGAATATGAAAATAATCCCTTTATAGGTAGTGCTTTAGCTGTACAAAAGTGCATTATGCAAACAACACATAGACAGAATAAACCTTGGAGATTCAGAGTCAGAAGAGTTTATAAATTAATCTCCTAAGCACATCTTGAGCTTGCTTAGAGAATATGTTCAATCATAAAAACTTGACCAACTGAACCTGCAAAGTTTTAATAGGAGCGAGCTCGATGATGAAAAATGAAAATGATGTTAAGTGTATGCCCATTTTAACGCTGCCCAAAAGTTACAGACTGCTTTCACTCTCTGCTGACGCCAATGCCATTTGCTCTCTAGCCCTTCATTTTAATCAACCAGGCTTTGCTTACATTCTGCAGGCTAAAAACTGTCCCAAAGCTAGGTATTCACTCTGACACAAATGCTTTGATAAAAATGTTAAATTAAATGTAGCCAGAAATGAAACCTGGATTTCCTAGCAGAAAATAGATACAGAATGTATGGCTTCCCCCGTCAGTCCCTTTCCCAGTAAGCTTTGAGCACACAACAGGCTCCTGGTCCAACAGACCGCTTAGTCTGTCTTCTGGTTGTCACTTTAGTCCATCGCTGCCTTAACTGAAGTCTCCTCAAGTCTCAGGCCAGCTCTGTGCTTCCAACACTCTGGAGGCTTTTCAATTAAAATGTGAGAGAAGCAAAGGCTAGATGGAATCAACCCAATTATCTTTGTAGCCATAGAAATGCACATGATAAATGAACTCCAACCTTTTCCTTTCTGACGACAACTTGGGCTCTGAATAGAGGTGTGATTTATTTTTTTGGCGAGTGTGAGAAAGAACGCGGTTTTCTTTACTGTAGAGTGAAACACCACTTACTTGGCAAAATATCCCAAGGCATAACGCTTCCGGCACCTGAACAATTTGGTTGCATGAAGGCTTAAGCTTAGATTTCTTTTTTTTTTTTCCCTCGGACTACTGGTCCAGAGGGAAAACACATTGCAGCATCTCATTTGTCGATGTCTGTTCTTGCAATTGTAGTGATTCATTTCCTATTTTGATTTTGAAATTTGTATTTCTAGATATTTTGCTTTGCATCTTTCCTTCATATGTTGCTTTTAAAGGGGGGAGTAAGTACACACACAGAAATGTATTCAACCTGTTTAAGCCCTTGACCAACTTCCCTGTTGGTGGAAGGTCATTTGATCTGCATTACTAACACTGGGCACACATTTTGAGAGAAAGGATAGGAAGCTCAGCAAGAGTAAAGACCAATCCACAATTTTCCATATCCCTCAGTTCTTAGATCATTGCCACATACCCAGTGGTCACTTTGTAAATGTGTGTGTTTCAGGAAGGGACCATGGACAGCCTCAAGAGAAGTAGCATCCACTTAAAACAAGAAATAATTGCCTTCCCTTTCAAATTGAGGAAATGCACAAGATTTCAGTCCTGTATTTCTTCTAGAGGTCTTATTCTACTCCACTATTTTCTTTTTCACTTCAACAATCTTTTTTGCCAAATGCAGAGTACATGAGTCAGTTTGTCCTTTTTTCTTCACTAGCCTGCCTACAGTTTGCAATATTGCTGGAGTTTATCCCAGCTGAAGTTTTAGTCGTATAATAATCAAAACTTAAGCCACATGTTCCTTTTAAGTTTTTTCCCTGTACTTTTCCAGTGTCATTTTAATTTATTAGTTAGAAGTTTAAATGTTTAAACTTGGTGACAGCTATCACCAAAGTATATGTTTAAGAATATGTCCCTGCAAATACTAACAAACTCTTTTATTTGACTCACTTTTAATAATCCAGTCCATGAAAATCTGATTACCCAATGTCAGTTTCTCCTGACTCCATAAAAATTTGAAATGATAATATAACCACAGAGATAATGTATATTTACTCTTGTTTAACACTTTACAGTTTAGAAAATGCATTTAGGAATATGAGAAAGAGTCTTGATTGGGGATGGAGAGAGAAAGCAAAGATTGTCAAATAGCATTTATGCATGATACTTCTAATGGGACCATGCTCTGGGCCCCAGCCTGGAGAGGGAGGGTGAGAGGTCTTTGTGAAGGGTTGAGAATCACATTATGAGAAGGAAGAGATCTCAAAAAAGAGACTTCCCCTCTGGGTGGGGGACAGTGAGGAAATTGTAACCATTTCAATGAAATCACAAAAATAGAGAGTTCCTTATACGGAGGGCAAACAGAAAAAAAAAATTATTTTTCATGGGACAAAATTTATTTCTACATTTAAAACTAGATGCATCATTGTGGCTAGTTGATCCCCAAACCCATCAAAGCTGCTCGACTTACATAATGACAACCTTTGAAGATTACTCTTAACTGTCTTTCTCAGCATAGGAAGATTAGTGTGATAAAAGTACAAAGGGAACAAAATAAACAAAAGACCCTGATTATTTTGGCTTAAGGCTTTGTCTCTGTTAAAATGCAAATGTCTCTATAGAAGATAACATTTTATTAGTCATTTACACTTCAATAATAATGACATTATCAGATTCTCACCAGACAGATTTTAATCCACGTCTTAAGAGACCAACGACAGAGGGTACCTCAGAAGAATGAAGAGTGTGTCAACTAATTGGGGAGGGTGGGTAGGAAGCCCAGGCAGGGGAGTTATAATCACAGGAAGCTGAATAAACTGAAAATTTGCTTCTTTGCTTACCAATTACACCCTGAGCTACCCTGCTTTTGCCTTTGCATCCCCGGAGTTTGGGCTTCCACCCCGGTTCTTTTTAAATTAATTTTTTTTTTTTTTCCCTTCCCTTAATTTCAAACTTGAAAAAAAGCACTAAGAGCTATTTTCCCAACGTGGGACAATATGCACAGAAGGTATTGAGTCACACAGTGAAAATACAGATTTCCCATCTTGTGGTGCTTAACAAGAATGTTGGGTTCCCTCTGTCTCCTAGTTCTTATTTACCTCCTGTTTTCTTCCGAAGAGCAATGCATCATCAGATGGCAGATTACTGATTAGATCAGTCTTAGGCTCAGGAATATCCACACTAGGTCCTCTACATACAGAATCTGCCATTTCAAAGTCTATGTCTTTCTCTCCCCACCCCCAAATCATTTTAAACAACTGACAATATAAAATGCTTAGAACAATGCTGAAATTTGCTTGAATTACTCACGAAATGTCTCTAGGTTGTTTTTCTGTTTTTATGCACCTCCCTTTTTTCACTAATTATGTATGCTAAATAAAAGGACAATTTTCTCCTTTTCTAATATTTTGGAAGAGATAATGATTATATAATATTCTATATCAATATTGCCATACAAAAAGAAAATGTCATTCAAAAGTATCTGTGTTAAATTAAATTGCCTTAACAGCCTGGTGAAGTGGATGTACGATGGACTTGCAAATCAAATCCGACCCACTGCAGCACCCTCTCCTGTAAGATGAAGGGGTTGGGTTCTCAGCAATAGCAAAGTGGTTCCCTCTTGCAGGTCAACTCAGACCAGTTGCTAGTGCTACCTGAATTCCTGTGTCTTTTTGGGTTGGTTTGTTTTTGTTTTTGAGATGGGATCTTACTCTGTCTCCCAGTCTGGAGTTCAGTGGTGTGATCATGCTCACTGCAGCCTTAAACTCCCGGGCTCTAGCCATCCTCCCACCTCACCTTCCTGAGTAGCTACAGGCACATCCCACCACACCCAACTAATTTTTTTAATTTTTTATAGAGACAGGGTCTCACTATGTTGCCCAGGTTTGCACTGCTGTTTTAAAAAGGACTGGATTCTCAGTCTGTGCTCCGCAGAAAAAATTTCCATTATTCATCAACATCTGCCAGAGGCAAGGACCTGGACCAGCAGGACCTGGACCAGATTCTGCCACCCTAGAATGAGATGATGTTAAAATGCTCCTTCGAGTTCTAGAACCTTAATTCTCAGCCACAGAATAATTTGCATGTATTATAAACACACACAGACACACACACACAACTGAAAACTATCAATACTTTATATTTTTAAGGAAAGCTGAAAATTTTCAAGACATTAATATATTCAAAGTAAAGTGAGTTAATAATGGGATCAGGTGAGGTTTACTGTGGCCTGTAGCACCTAGTTTATTTTTATGTATTTTTTAATATCTGCAAGTTTTGCCTCATCATCTGAAACAAACATTTTGCCAATTCCTAGTGCTTGAAATCAAAAGCCACATAGTTCATTTCTATTTCTACATGCTGATAGCACTGTGATGAAGTAACTTGTGAAGTTTTGGATAAACTCATATGCTTTTAGATGAATCACACTTTTCGCCTATATATTCACACCTATCATCAGCAATTGTGACAACCAGTGTCTAAGTTCATTTTATACCAGCCCATTCAAATGTGTGATTGGTATTAAATTAGGAAATCCCATGTGATCACACCATATCACAAGTTGGGAATAACTTTGTGTTTGAGGAGCTTAATTATCATTTTGTCTCTTTTAAAAGAAAAAGAAATCTTAATCAGCAATATACCCTGTAAATAATGTTGTTCTCTTCACACTGAAAACCATTTAATTCCCCATCATCTCACTTCATTAGCCAAACGTCCTGTTTAGGCAAACTCTGAATATGAAGCACATTATAACGAAGTAGGAAAATAATATTTAGAAACGGCCTTGAACAGAAAGAAAAAACTCAGCAGAAGAGAAGTCCATGTAGATCTATGTATTCATCATACTCCAGGCTATTTCAGGAATCTAATTCTATTATGATTGACCTCAGAAATGTGAACAATTTTCACCCGTTGTACTAAGTAAATGATGAATTCTTGCAGACACAAAAGAATAAAGAAAGTTAGCAATTAGTTTTTTATGAAAGAATTTGAATATATGTAAGACTTTGGGCCAAACGAAGAAGGCTGTGGGAACCAGGAAAATCCTTTGTGTCACCAGCTCATCTCTCTATCTACCATCACCCTTTCCTCTAGAAAAATATCGTTTGACATGCAGTGAAATGTGAACAAGGAGTGCCTTAATTGGAAAAATAGTTACAAAGAAGAGCCAGCTAATGAGTGTGTAAAGAAGGAAGGTGGCCCCAAGAAGGAGGTGTGGAAGATGCCACAGGCAAATGTGAACCCTTCAGAGATGCATTAGCCTCTGCTAGCAAACCACTTTCTTCTCCCACTCAGATTGCTTTCTTGGTCACTGCTCACTCACCAGTATCAAGGGCCTTGCCCTAAAATAACGAGATCTAAGGCAATCAGCCTAACAGAAATGACCCCTCATTGTCAAACTAAAGTGGTTCCCTCTACTGGAAGAGTTTCAGGAACTGCTGTTCCCTTGACAGCTCAGAGAATGAGAGGTTATAGATGTCAAGCGGCCCTTCCTGCTCCTGCTACTTCTTAACACTAGTGGAAGGAGTTATTGTAGCTCCTTTATAGAGATGAAAGCAGCCTCATTCCAAAGTGTGCATGCCCACATGCACTCACAAACACATAATATAAATGAGTAATATCCTTTGATATGGCTGCTCTTTTCCAGGCCTATCTCTAAGGGAGGATAATGCCTCTTACCCCAATAATACTAGTTTAATCATGTGCCTTGTTTGACCAATGAGTGAGAAGAATGGAAGTGTCAAATGCCTTTTTTTTTCTTTTTTCTTTTTTTTTTTTTGAGACAGGATCTCACTCTGTCACCCAGGCTAGAATACAGTTGCACTACCTCGACTCACTGCAGCCTCCACCTCCCAAGTTTAAGTGATTCTCGTGCCTCAGCCTTCCGAGTAACTGGGATTACAAGCATACCACCATGCTCGGCTAATTTTTGTAATTTTTGGTAGAGATGGGACTTCAGCATGTTGGCCAGGCTGATCTCAAGCTCCTGACCTCAAGTGACCTGCCCACCTTGGCTTCCTAAAGTGCTGGGATTACAGGCATGAGCCACTGCACCCGCCAAATGCCACTTCTGAGTAAAAGGTGTAAAAGCCTTTATAAGGTCACATTTTTCTTTTTCGTCTTTCATGAATCTGACAAAGGGTTGCCAGGGGAAAAAAAAATACAGGGCACATGATTAAATCAGAATCAGATAAACAACAAACCTTTTTTGGCATAAGTCTATCCCAAATATTGCAAGAGACATATTTCTGTACCTAAAAATCATTCACTATTTATCTTAAATCCAAATTTAATTGGATGTTTTGTATTTTCATTTGCTCAATTTGGCAATTCAAGTTTGGCAGGATCCCAGATAATAGCTGCTATATTGGCCAGTGTTCTAGAATAAAGAGAAAGTAAACAGGGCTTCAGCAGACCTACAGCCAACCTAAAATGTGGTCAAGCTGTGTGGTCTTAAGCCACTTAGAGTTGAGGGTCATTTGTTTCTGAAGTAAAATCTAGAAAAAGCTTACTGATAAAACTATCATTTTTCTTCACTAAGATTCTATTACAACCCATAAGTAGGAGAAGTTAGGGAACATTCCTGTTTGGTACTAGTTTGAGTCTCTTCTATGTCCACTCTTCACATCAGTTTTATGCCCTCTGCTCATCTGCATTGTTCTAGTTCCATGTTGTCTAATGTTGCTCTGATCATTCCTTTTTTATCAGAGTCCCTCTGTTAATGACAGCTATCAGTCTTCCTGCCTGCAACTAATGCGGCTTTAGCCTCCACGGTACAGAGGTTTTCTCCCTCACTATACAAATTTCATCAATAGTGTTTTTAATACTTTGCTGGTGTCAGTCAGTCCCTAGTTGCCACTGCAGGAATTGGGTGCAAATTTTGCATTATACCAAGTGCCTATCACCTCTATAGACATACTCACTTTAAAATGTATTCTAGTTGTACAACAGTGGTTTATCGTTCCAGAAGTGCTTACTGGATCCCTCTCGACTGAGAGTCAGGTATTGGCTTTACTGTGATGAACAAGGCAGATGGGATAATTGGCCTCATGGAGTTTATAATCTACAAGGGGAGGGGATGCACAGACTTTACTTGATTTTTTAAAAATAAGTATATTACAGGATTTGTATGTTTTCTCCCTCTCTGTAACCATCACCCCTTCCAATTCACTCACAAGCTCTTTTCCTTTAAGATTTATTTTTGTTTTTCATTATCAAATGTCCCTATATCAGCAGCAGCTGGTGGTTAAAACTTTTTTATCTTCTGCCAATGTGAGTTTTTTATTTTAACTTTTTAATGCTCCTTTAAACAAAATTTATAATTGGTTCCCTTAGGGAATATGCTATATTTTACTCTTGTATGTGTTAATTCAAATAAAATACACTCTACCAAATGCTCACTTTCAGTGGATTCAGGGAAGGGAGGAAGTGTTGTAAAAAGAAAGGCATGGTCTCTGCCCTCAAAGAGCTTAGGTATAATCTCCCAGCAGGGGTCGGGCGCGGTGGCTCACGCCTGTAATCCCAGCAATTTGGGAGGCCGAGGCGGGTGGATCACGAAATCAGGAGATCGAGACCATTCTGGCTAACACAGTGAAACCCCGTCTCTACTAAAAAATACAAAAAAATTAGCCAGGCGTGGTGGCGGGCGCCTGTAGTCCCAGCTACTCCGGAGGCTGAGGCAGGAGAACCCGGGAGGCGGATTCTCCTGCCTCAGCGGGAGGCGGAGCTTGCAGTGAGCCAAGATCACGCCACTGCACTCCAGCCTGGGTGACAGAGCGAGATTCTGTCTCAAAAAAAAAAAAATCTCCCAGGAGGAATTAAAACCAAGACCTCTGAAATAGTTGACTAATTATATATGGTACAAGTAGTAAATGTTAAAGAAGTGGTTAAAATAACAAGAGTTCTAAGATTTCAGAGAATGGAGATCTTTCTGTGGACTCAAGAACTCAGGAGGTAGAAACTAAATGTGGCCCAGAAGAATGACAAATAAGAGTTTTATTGGACATAGAGGAAGAGGTGGGCCTCTCAGGCAGGAAGCATGGCAAAAGAACTTAGCTGAGAATGGGTAGGGAGGAATCGTGTAGAAATAATGGCAAGTACTGCCACAGGTGGCTTAGGGGCTTCTGTTAGGAGACCTTGAAACCCAGACTCAAGAGTTTGCACTCGAATGATAACAGGATACAAGTAAATGTTTTGAACCAGATAATGACATGGTGAACTCTAATTTGCTTCTTCTTAATAATGCTGCTACTGTAACCTTCATTTTTTGTAAGATAGAATCTAAACTTATATAGGCCTAGCTTTTAGCACCTCTGTGTGTGCATCTGTGTGTTTGTATACGTGACTGTTTATTCATGGCTTTTAGATTGGTTTCTATTCAACACTACAACATTTTCCTCTAATAGACTTGCAGGAGGCAAAATGTATTCACGATACATATTTTAATTACAGGTGGCAGGAATCCAGCTTGAAAAGCTTTACAGAAATAGGAGAATTTATTGGGAGAATAATGAGATATCCCATAGAATCCAGGGGAAATCTAAGCTACGGAAATGTCAGTAATACAACTGGGCTCAGGAACTATCCAGGAATAGAAGAATTCAGGATTTTCTTTATCTCTAGTCAATGTACCTTTTTTATTTATCTGCTCCATTTTTCTTTCTCCTTGTGTAAATCAGTTAATTTACATTCTATGGCATAAAATTAATGTGAGGAATTCTCAGATTAATTTACAATTAACATCTTTGGTTTCAGGAGACAATGCCAGAGCTCTCACTCTAAAATTCACAATCTCAGAGAAAGGGTTCAGTGGCCCAGTTTGATCTGGGTTCTAACTTCTTATATATCAACTGTGACCCTCTGTGGGGCAGAGTCATATTGTATAAAATCATTGCTCCTATGTTAAAAATGTGAATGCCAAGGGGAGATATTTCTAGAAAAGTTGAGGATGGACCACCAGAGAAGAAATGTGTCTTGCACACAGAAGTGATCATCTCAACCATCTTTTAATAAGGGAATATATAATTTTAACTAAAAGGGCGCTTATTACACAGGAATGCTAAATCACCATCCAAAACTTAGGCCAAACTAAGGCAGTTTGGATAGGCTCTCAGAGCCTCATTTTTTCCTATATTTCTGCTCTACTATCTTACAAGTAAGTGTCTGGGTTCCTTCTTTAACAGAAAAACAGAAAATGGAAACCTAGAAGATAGAACCCTGCTGGAGGGGTGACTTGTGAATAAATATCCCTGAATAAATATTGGTCTGGGCCAATAGTTTCTGCATTGCTGGAAGGTTCCTCTCAAAACTGCCTTAGCCAAGGGTTCATTGGTCAGCCTGAGCATGTGATACAATGATTTATTTAATTGAAAGCAAGCAGAAACAGATGGGGACATCAGCTGCTACTGCACATTGGTTGCTACTACTGGAAAATTGGTTGCTGTAACAAGCACACATGGGAAAGAACAAAGTGTTGAGATGATCACAAATGGGATTATAAAGGTTAATACATGTGTATAGTTATTACTTTTCAAGCTATCACTAAGATTCATCTTTGAACTGGAAATCAGGATAAACATCTCAGAAATTTGAAATGGCAAATGTCAAGTTTCTGTATTTACGTATTTGCATGTATGTGTGCTCTTGCATTAAGCCTTTTAGTTTACTGCAATATGCATTTCAACTGAAATATAAACTCATAGAAGCAGGAAGCTCGTTTAAAATTTTTTTGGCTACAAATCCTCCTCTCCCCACCACTTCTACCCATCTTTTGTGTCTAAAACATTAACTTGACCCAGGAATTATTCAATGAATATTTACTTATTGGTGGATTTATGACATAAATATTTTAGTAAGAATCCTCAGATGGTCATATGCAAAGTGAGTTGGGTAGTAGACGGAGAAAAGACTGAATATAGCAAAATACATTTGTCTCAGCTTACTAGTCTGTAGACATACTGATAAGGATCTCTACAGTCCGATAGCAATGGATCTGAAAAGAAATAATTATTTTTCAAAAAGACTATGAAGAAAAGGAATAATAGGATTTAGAAATTGTTTGGCTATTGTGTGTTCAGAAAAAAAATTAGTAAAAGGTAATGTAAATTTTTAAACTAGGAGAATAACAGAGTTAGGGAAAACTAGAGAGAGATTTGAAGGAAGAATAAGTTTTAGGAGATTCAAAAATATTTAAGTGGAAATAACTAATAATATTTCATTATTATGACATAACATTTTCCAAAAGAAAGTGCCAAGATGCTTTAAAATGGATCTCAAGATGAACATGCCTATTACTAAATAAAAGCTGACTTCTGGAAAATTATCTGAAATGATAATCAAAGCCATAAGATCTGATTCTTAAAAATTTGAAGCAAATTTTAACTAGACTATTGCCATGCTTTAAATTTACATATATGAATGGGGCTGAAAAACATTCAATGAAAAACTTCAGTAACCTACCATACTAAACAGACCTATACTTTGATATAGAAGAAAGAATCTGGATTTGGATTTCAAAGATTTGGATTCTTATCTCACCACTACCACTAACTAGCTACGTAATGTTAGATAAGTCTGATACGCTGGCTAGACTCAGTGTCCATCAGTAAAAAGACAATATTTGTATAGATGTTCTCCAAGATTCCTTCCAGTTCTGAAATTCTCAGATTCAACTCTCAATATGGACTTGCAGACTTGACTTTCAAAGATGCTGTTCTGTGTTTTCACTTAATACAAGGCTAGTGATTCTGTTTGACATCCGGAGGTCTTATGGAACTAGGACTCAATTCATAAGAATAAACACATTTGAAGAGATGATTCAGTAATTGTGGGGTTTGTTTTGTCTACAGTAATTCACAATGGCTACCTCAATTTAACCAGTCCCTCATGGTTACAGTAATCGATGATTTTGCAATATTTTTTGATGCTTTACTTCCATATAAGAATGTATCTTGGTATGAAAGTTCTGTCACCAATGGAACACTTGGCAAGGTCAGGAGATACTTTTGGTTGTCACATCTACTAGGGTGGTATTACTGGCATTTTGTTGTCAGAGATCTGGAATGCTGTTAAACATTCTACAACGCACAGGACAATTCCTCTCTCCTCTAACAAAGAATTCTCCACTCAAGATATCAATAGTGTCGAGTTTGAAAAACAATTTTTCTTCCTCACCTTTCTTAAGTCCATAACAAATTAGCCTTAAAAACATCATACAATATAGCCATTTCACCACTGTCCTGCTCACTTAGTCTTCTCACATGTCCATCCTTGCAAAGTTGTATGGAGGGCACATGACCCTAGTTCTCCTGATTTCTGTGGGGAGAGGGGAGGAAAAAATGAGAACTGAATCTGCAAGATGACCTTAGAGTTGGGTCTAAACTCACAAACTAAGTGATTAAGTTTTCAAAAGGAATTCGGAGTCAGTACAACAACAGGCTTTATTTTTTCTCCCTACTGTATTTGTCACTTTTGAGCAGGTAATTTTGGTGAATAGAAACTAAGACTTACAGGGGAAGCTAATGAGTTTATTCAAGAAGCACAATGTGAAATTAGTGACATCGTTTGGAAAAATTAACTCTCTCAGACAAAGCTTGTAAAAATTGATTAACACACTAGTAGTGGCTATTGAAAGGACATGCTTTCACATCTTTTAGAAAACAACTTTCAGTTATTATGAAAGTGTATACGTATTTGGAATTAACACACATTTATGTACTTAAGTGTTCTTTTTTCTCCTAATGTTGCATTTTTAGTTTCTGCAAATTTGTTCACAGTTATATTATTTGGAAAATAGGACTGTACAGAAGCAAACTTGGGCTGCTGATAAAGTGATCTGTGTCACCTGGCTCTATTAGTCTTTTCTTTTCTTCCCTTTTTGTTGTTATTTATTGGCATTTCGCCTGCAGCAAAACATAAGTTTTAAATGTGGACTTTATGGTGTGTGTGAGTCAGTCTAGGGAGGGTAAAGTATTTCAAGAGCAGTACAAAATATAAGTATTCTTGAATTTTAATTTTAAGCAGTTTAACATAGGTATGCAATGAAGGTTTATTTATTGAATTTGAAAAATTAATTTCTTAGAGCCTTGAGTGTATTTTGCTTTGCCTGCCCCTGGGTTTGTACATATTGGTGTTTTATTCTTCCTTTTTAATATTTCAACAGGTGAGGCTGGCAAGAAGGCTGATGATGCTGTTTTACACCTAGAGGTCTTATGGAACCAGGACTGCATTTGTACTTGGAACAAACAACTTTGGGGGATGGTTTAATAATTGCCTTTGGTAGGGCTTGTCTCACATTCATTAAAAACTCCAGGCAAGGCTGCTTCCTTGATCATCATTTCTTTTCAGTTGCCAAGCAAACAAACAAACAAAACTCCCTTCCTGATAGTTACTTAGTTATCTAACCTAGAATGTCTTTGACTAAAGTCAACATTTAGAGGTTAGAGGTTGGCAGACATTTGGGTAATTGCTGGAATGGATAACTAGTCTGCTTTTCTTGTTTTTAAAAACATTTGAGATACTATTTATTTATTTTATTTATTATTGTTTATTTTAACCTTATACCACATTAAGGTTTCATTGTCAAAAATATTTATTGTGTTCTCTCTTTGGTGAATGAAAAATATCATGTTGCCTAATTATCTTTGATGTAGGAAATGACTAGAGCATAATTAATATAAAAGATCATGATTTTATTATTTAGGAAATGATAAGGGAATACTAAACCTCTGTCTAGTTCATAATTACAGATATTGGAAACCATCTATCTTTTTTTCTCATTTTGTTTTATAACTAGATCTGACTTTAGGCTTATAAAAGTGACATTCTATATGAAGCCCACAGAAATACATCTTGTATAGAAAGTAGACAGCCAGTATTCACTTTTCTGTGTCAAAGGAATGCCCATAAGAATTGTTGGTAGGCGTCTAAATGTGGAGGTAAGTAATAAGCAGGTATTGACTTCTGTTGAGATCAATATCAAGATTTGTTGACCCAAAGAGGTTAAAATTGACTGAAGAGTGGGACAATAAATCTTGTTATTGACTAGAAAGCAGAAGTCAATATATGTATTATTATAAACATTTTTCTTTTGGTGTAGATGATAAGGGTGGAGTCATTTTTAAGACCTTAAACGCACATGGCCATATGTTTTTTATATCATGGTGGTGGCCAATACAGGCTCCTTGGCTTATTAAAACAGTGGCTATTCACATGACATCAATCACATACCTGGTTCATCATTTGCCATTTCAACTATCTTTCTCCCTGTACTTTAGGCCCTCTTATCCTGACTAATTTCAAATTCAGATGTGGAATACACAAGGTTGTATAATGAAACTTTGTTTTTTAAAAAACAAAACACACTTATCCCTTGTTTCTCTAGACAGCAGTTGACATCTTCCCAACAGCCTTACATTTTCAGGCAATGGAAAGACTTCCTTCTAGGCTGCACTTTGCAAGATGACTCTTCCCTTCAGTTGAGCTATTATATTTACTAGGTCATCTAAAAAGCATGTCACTTTTAAAGACTGACTTTTAAAAAATGTATATTTTAAATGAGGAGTTTTTTGAAACCACAAAATATATGCAAGTTAGGTCATTTCTAAGACTTTCTATTCATCACTAACCAGCCATTCACAGAAAGCCAAATTGAGATTTTATTTTTCTACAGTTGAGAGAAGTAGAAATGGAAAACAATTTCCCATTGTTCCAAATAGCTCTCACGTTGATAAAAAATTAAATTCTGTACATCCAAGCTGAACAGAGCATGCAGGGCTACACTAAGTCTCTGTTCTGTAGTTTTGCCTAAACTGAGGTCTGCACACAGCATCATGAATGCATGAAATCCTAGAGGAAGAGTCAGCCAGAACATCAGTGTTTTAGATTACTAGCCCAAAATTCTTTCACACCATGTGAATCCACCCCTCCTACCTCCATCCCTGGCTACATTGTAATAATGAAGGAAAAACACAGAAGTTTCTTTCCTTTCTAGGCTCCTCCCAAAAGAGGGTACTTTAGAAGCAATATTCAAGTCCATAAATGCTCAGAAATCTGTTAGGGATGAAACATGAGAGATGCCTTGAACGTCTCACACCATGGGGTGTCTCCAATTCCTTAATACACCCCATTGTGCATCACGGCTGGAGAACGCACTGCACAACCCATTTCCTCCTTTAACTGTGAATTTCCTTGCTTTTATGGTTTCAGATTTTAATGGTTGAATTACATTTACATCTACTTGTGCATTTGCCATCAGCAGCCAAGTTCCAGCCTGAAAGCCTTTATGAACTTTGAGAATAAGTTTCTCATAAACAACCTCATTTGGTTTATCCATATAAATTCACACAACAATTCACAGTGCTAAGAAGCTCCAGAGACACCTCTGTGCTAAATGGCAGGTCTTTCTGTCTTTACTGGTTTTAAGTACTTTACAATGAATCATAGCTCAACACAAACCGGTAATTAATTTGCAATAATTCCAAAGCCACTGGAAATGTGACAAATGTTGGTTAGCTAGAGGCATTGATCAGCTCAATTAAGTTTTAGAATCTGTGGTTTTTAGTGAGAAGGAAATAGTTCTATGACGGGAACACACCCAAATAGTACAGAAGAGCCGTCTAATCATGTAACAGAATATTGATACTATTATAGATATGCATCCAGGCTTATACACCAAAACATCTGTGTTTTCATCCTAAACACAGGAAAGTACATAAGGCAAGAATGTAGCTGGAGGACAGCTCTGGGATACCACTCTGAGAAAACATTATGTTTTTAATCTTACCAACCCCATTATACAAATTAAATATATCTATCTTATCTGTTTATAGATTAGATAAATTTTCTACAAAAACTGAAAAATTTTAATTTGACTTTTTACTACTTTTAATTATTGCTAAAATATATAATCTTGCTGTTTCTCTCATGCATATTGTTTAAGTAAAGACCAGAAAAGGATATAATCTAAACCCTTTGTCTTCTTGTAATAGGAGGGTTGCACTCGAACCTTCTTATTTGTTCCGTAGTTCAGCTGGTCACAGTCTGTCACAGATGCCTACTGATGGGACTTCCACCATGGTTAAGAACCACAGGAGGTAGATCAGGACCATGTCCACAGATATAGAAAAGTTCATGTCACTCCACAGCTAACATCGCTCCATTGTGAAACTACACCTAATCATCAGAAAAGGCATTTCTTAAGGTATACACCGAAGTAGGGGGTGACTTGGAGAGGGGACAACAGCAACAACATTTTGGAGGTTGGAAAACAAAGTAACAATTGGTAAAGGAGTTTGCAGGCCTGAAAAAGAATGGAATCATAAACTAGCAACAGAGAAAGCTAAAATCCAACATGTTTTGTGTTGCAGAGTCCTCCGAAAGCCTCAACCTCTGTAGAAACAGGGAAGAGGTGAAGACTCTGAGGAGGAGGATTGATTTTAAAAAGCCTAGTAGTCAGAGCCCCTTCCCAACCTCACACAGCTGGGCATCTGCTCCTCTCAGTACAATGAAAGAATAAAGTTACATTCCCTGGAGGTAATAAAGCAGAGGGTCTCCGTACAGGGAGTGAGTGTTAAGGTCAGGGGTTCTACACACTGAACTTAGAAAGCGTATGTGCATATTTACCTGGCGGGGGAGATACCCTTATCACAAAGGTGGTTTTCCCAGAGTGAGGCTTAAATGCTGCATTTCAGATATGTTGACCCTGTGATTTACCCACATTTGGGAAATTCGTCTGCATAATTTGTAGTAGTGGGAGACTGAGTTTGCTTCTCCCTTGGTTAAAAAAAAGAAAAAAGAAAGCCTATGTGAATGTCTGCATATGATCCCTGAAATCGGGGATCCAATTACTTTTGTCGTTCCCAGAACACAGGCAATCAGGCTTTCAGCCTAAGTAGAGGACTGGGGAATGGATTGCTCCCAAAGAGACAAAGAATACAACATTTGAGGTTCTTTAAATAAACGGCCTTGCCAGATCCCCTGCAGTAAATACTTCAGTCAGCTAACCTCACACCATGAATTTCCAACCAGCCTTTAAAAAAAAAAAAAAAATTGTTCTTAAACATGAACCATCAAGGATCAGACAATGGAAAATTATAAAGTAAAATCCAAAACAATCAAAAGTGGACACTACTTGGAGAACAGAGATAACGAAAGGAGAGAAGTTAAAGAGGAAAAGACATCACTATGACTCATAATCATTAGCAATATAAGGAAACTACTATTACTATGAAACAAGAACAGAGGACTTGTTTTTAAGGAACACAGAGGAAACATGAGCCTTGGAAAGTAAAATTATAATAGAAAAGATGTTTAAATTCAACAGAAGAGTTGAAAGATAAAGATGAGAAAATCTCCTGAAGATAGAAAAAAGGAAAACAAGAGAGGGAATAAAAGAAAAAGATAAATATCATTCACCAGTCCAGGATGCTCAATGCTCAAATAAAAAGTGGTACAGAAACTACTTGTATACATCATCAACAAGGAAAAAAAGAAAGAATGAAAATTTATGTAATTTTTCCTTCATATACTACACCCTGGCCAGACCCTGTGACCGTGTAAGGGGTTAGTCCTCAGAGCTCTGGCTGGCTGGGCCACATAGGCTTTTACTGAGAATTCTTCAGCAGGGAAACTGTGACCTTCTCTACTCAGATACCTGGTGCAAACTGCGATTCATGACTGCCACAAAATACCTTGACTTACACAATGCTTTAATCTTAAAATTTCTGTATTTGATTAGTTTTTAAAATTAATTTTTTTCAAAAACAGCATTGTATTATAATTGACATATCAACTGCATATATTTTAATGTATACACTTTAAAGTGTACAATCTGATCCATTTTGACATATGAATAGACCTGTGAAACCTTCACAAGATAATCAGCATATTCATTACCCCTCCAAGTTTCCCTATGCCCCTTTGTCCTCCCTCACCCATCTGTTCCTCATTCCTGCCCTCCAAGAAACCACTGCTTTCCGTCACTACAGATGACTTTGTATTTACTTTCTAGAGTTTTTTTATTAAATAGATTCAGATAGTATATATTCTCTTGCTGACTTATTTCATTCAGCATAGTTATTCTGAGATTCATCCATGTACCAATAGTTCATTCTTTTTATTGCAGAATTATACTTCATTGTGTGGATATACCATAATTTGTTTATCCTGTCCCCTGTTTAGTAACATTTTGGTTGTTTTCATTTGGGAGCTATTAGAAATAAGAATACTATAAATTTGTTGGTAAGTCTTTTTACTAACATACGCTTCAACTTCTAGTGGGTAAATATCTACAACTAGAATTACTGGATTCTATGGTAGATGTATATTTAGCTTTTTAAGAAACTTTCGTATTTTTTCTAGAGTGGTTGTATCATTTTACATTCCTACCAGATTATGAGAGTTCTAGCTGCTCTACACCCTTGGAACACTTGGTGTGGCCAGTCTTTTTAGTAATAGCCATTTATTAGATATTTTCTAAGTTTTGAAAAGAAATGCATTTTTCTTATAACATGCACAACTACTGATTGCCCACAGAGCTGTGATTTCCTGCATATCCCCCTACACCCATTATAGTGACTGATACTACTATAATTTTCCTAAGTTCCCTTGCAGCTAGAAAATTGACACATAATTCAGGACCAGAAAATGAGATCTGTGAGAGAATTTTCTGTGAAGCTTCAGAGAAAGTTTCAGTCTCTCTAAAATAATAATACTAATGAGACACACCGAGAGAGACTCCTTCCTGTCCCTAGAAGTGGCTGTGTGAGGATCTGATGCCTAGAGCATAAGGGCGAAGCTGGATACCCTCTGTTTCACTCTCCAGATGCACTCCCCTCCCTTCTGCATTCTGCTCTCAGAGAAGGCTGATCTACATGGACAAGTTAAAGCATTCCCTTTCTCTCTGACTTCCCATTGAGCTTAACCCATGAGGAGCTCTGGCAGGTGATTGGAAGAATAGAAAGTGAGAGAAGCAGTGATTCCTCTACCCCTCTCCCCGCAGTCTTCACAGATGATGGCTCTTTCCTTATACTGAAGGTCATAGTTCTTCTCAGTCAGTTGCCCTACATGCCTCCTCTTTCCTGGTTCTAGCAGGTGTAGCTGCTCCCTCCTATTGCCTTACCACACTTAGGAATGGTGGCAGTCCTGCTGTTGTTACTGGCCCCTTGGGGAACAGCATTATCCCTTGTGGTTTCCTACACTCTGCCTATACTTTTTATAAATAATCTTGAGCTTTCCTAATTTAAAGGTCAGCTATTTTGCCTAGGACTCTTAATGATTCAGTAACTCTTGAGATAATGAGGGACAAGCCTGAACATAAAGGCCAACAACAAGTAAGAAAAGGTTGGAAAACACCTGAGGTATAGATAACGTTGTGTCTCTGAATTAACCAATGTTGGAACTTCTTGCATCCAAGTTACTTATTTGTTATATAGGACATAATAATAAATATTTCAATTGTGAAAAATTATTGCCATAATAAGAGCCATCTGACTTGGTAAAGAGTCAGCCCATGATCCTGTAAGTTTTACCAGTCATGCTGAATTTTCTTCTTATTCTTATCACTCTTCCTAACTGGAAGAGTGGAATAACGTTTTGTGACTTGGACACCTCACTCACCTCACTCTGATCCCAGCCAGTTTGCAGTGGTAGGTCTTCCATTCCTGATTTTCTCATTCCCCTCTATACTGGCCTCTTGGAACTTTAATCCTGAATTCTGACCACTGGGTTACGAACTGTTCTAAAAGGACAGTGCTATCATCAGACTCCTCCCTAGTGAAAAGGAGCTCCTTGGGCTACTATAGAATCTCTAGCTTTATACTTTTTTTTTCTGGGAAATCTCCAACTCGCAGCTTATAGCTACTTTTCTTCTCCCTTCCAGCATCCTCTGCTGTTACTTCTTGACCACTATCAACAATGACCAGTTAAACTGATACTTCTGTTTTGGGAGTGTAACTACACATGTGCGTGCCGCACCTCCTCACAGTTTTGTTTCCATAAATAAAACATGAGTACACCTTAGGAGGACATTTTTCTATAGCCCTGTCACCAAAATTAAATATTCTTAACAGTGTTTTGCAATAGCTCCCAGTAACAATAGCTGTGGTACTAGCAGAATTAGTAATAGTTACTAATTGAGCTCTATGAGTATTTACTGAGCACATACTATATTCCAGACGCTGTGATATGAGTTTTGTGTGAGTTATTTCACTTAACCATCACCACCCTCAATGGAGCATGTTGGCTGGATGGCTTTGATGGCTGTGTCCCATTGTCAAAAAAAAAGGCATGAGAGATTGAATCGGCTCTTGTTTTAATCTGAATAGCTAACAAGTAAAAAGAATACTAAGCAATTCAGAATTCTATCAAGTTGAAAAGTCTACAGAGCTAGGTGAAAAGATGTCTAAATAAGATCAAAAGAAACACAAAGCCACTCAAATGAAGTTGCAACTTAGATGAGGGCAACAATTTCTTGATCAGCTCAAGGTTAAGGGTACATAGATTATGAGACCAAACTTTTTTTTTTTTTTAAATTTAGGTGTCCATGAGATACAGTGACTATGAATAGGGCTCTATGCATCTCGCTGGGTCACTAGAAATAATTCATTCACCACCCTAGCACCTATCTCTTGATATTCACTCTTGACTGCTTAGGAAAACATGCCCCAACACTGCTTAGGATATTATAATTGCGTCCCTAGTAGATAATTATTTTCTCAGCTGGGAAGTTTTAATTATAGAACTAGTTAAGAAAACCAAACACAGTATTAATATGAGTATATATTAAGGAAGCATGCTTGACTTTGGGGTATTTATAATGTTTAAGATATTTTAGTCTATTAGAGAACAGGTAAAATGTGTGATTCAATTTACAATGTGTAAATAGGTAATTGATTTAGGCCTGTGAATTGAAGTTGAAATTTTATTTAGTTTATATAGTCATTGCAGTAGCTTATATAGCATTAAAACATTTAGGAGAACTTAAGGTTCATAATATTTCCAGGTTTAATTTATTAGAAGCATTAGAGGTATTTTAAATGTTCTGGAAAATTTTACTTTTAAATCACACATTTGAAGTATCTAAATAAGAAATCAAATACATTTAATTTATAAATTTGGTGTAAAATGTTTAAAGGAGTTTAATTAACTAGTTTGTTAATGGAACTAAACATTAATCAAAGGCCTCATATAAGTGATTGCTACATTTGCTAGACATATAAATACAACATTATGGAACAACTAAGCTTTCAAATTTTAAGTCTAATAATTCAAACATATTTTTAGCTAAAATAAAACTCTGAATAATCTTTCCCACATGCAGAAATCATCTTTGAAATTATTGACACTGACAAACTTCATTGCCAAAGCAAAACAGATGATAAAGAAGCTTTAAATTATCGTGAAAGTAAAGACCTCCTCTTCTATAATTATTACATATTACAAATGTCTTCAAATACTCCCAACTTTAGGCCTATTTCATGGTACTGATACTGAGACTCAGAATGGGGTAGTATATCAGTCCATTTTCATAAAGCCATGAAGAAATACCAGAGACTGGGTAATTTATAAAAGAAAGAGATCTAACGGACTCACAGTTCCACATGACTGGGAAGCCCTCACAATCATGGCAGAAGGCAAAGGAGAAGCAAAGGCACATCTTACATGGCGTCAGGCCAGAGAGCTTGTTCAGGGGAACTCCCACTTTTAAAACCATCAGATCTGGTGAGACTTATTCACCACAACAAGAACAGTATGGGGGCAACCGCCCCAATGATTCAATTATCTCCACCTGGCGCCACCCTTGACACATGGGGATCATTACAGTTCAAGGTGAGGGTTGGGTGAGGACACAGCCAAACCATATCAGGTAGTAATCACCCATTTGGGCCCTGGAGTCAGATTTATGTGGTCAGTACCCCAGTTGCTTCATGTACTAGCTGTGAGATTCTGGGTAAGTGCTCAACTTTCTAAGATTCATTGTTTTTGTTTGTTTGTTTGAAAAACGGTTTATACACCTAAATTGTTAAGAGGTTTGAATGAAATAATGCTTACAAAGTATTTAGCAGATAACCTGGCACCAAAGTAAAGGCTAAATAAATGTTAATTAGTACTATTAAGAGGAGAAGTCTTCTACAGGAACAACTCTTATCCTGGTTTTCAAACAGATGCCCTTAGAAACAAAACATGATAATTACGAATTCAGTGCATAAAAGTTTTGCACCTGGTAATGAATAGAGAGAGTGTAAAACAGCTTTGTTTTCTGGTGCATAGAAACCACAATCATCAAGAATAATAAAAGGTATTGTTTATCAGCAATAAGCTCCTCTTATTTGTCTTCCGATAGAAACTTTTACGTATTCATTTCTAGAGGAATTACAGTTTTAAAATTGCACCCCCAAATTGCATGACCTATTTAGTTTTAGACTCTGCCCAATTGTACTATTATAAAAGGAAATATGAAAAGAATGATAATATCCATCCCTAAATCAGCTCTTTTTGTCTTGGTAAAAAGGAGAAGCAACTTAGGTGTTCCTTAGTTATACTGTAGAAATGATGCTGTGAGCCTTCCAAAGCTAGGTCATAAAAGATAATCTTCTACCTTGTTCTCATGGAATTACTCACCCTGGGGTAAGCCAACTACCATGTGGTAAGGACATTTAAGCAGTCCTATGCAGAGGCCAATGTGTTAAGAAATGAAGGCCTCTTTTCTTGAACAGCAGAACTAAGAGGTCCAGCCAACAGCCATGTGAGAGAGCCATCTTGAGAGCAAATTCTCCAGCCCTCTTCAAGCCTTCGGATGATGGCATCCTCAGCCAACACCTTGACTGCAGCCTGATGAGAGACTCTAAGCTAGGACCACCCAGCTTCTTCATACTCAGAAACTATAAGATATAAATTCTTCCAGATTCTTCATACTCCGAAACTATAAGATATAAGTATTTGTCATTTTAAGCCCCAACACTGATACAATCAAGCACACACTGCTATGGAAAAAGAATTACTTAAATATATTCATATAAATGTGTAATGGATATGTAAATTTAACTGTTTAACAGTATAAAATATGTGAGAGTTCAGAATAATGCATATAGTATGACTCAATTTTTGTTTAAAAAAATTTAAAATTATCATTTGTTTGTACATGTTTGTTTGAGTATGGAGGAAGGTGCCAAATGATTCATACCAGACTGTCACTTTGATTACCTCAGGAGTGTGGGAAAGGAAAGATGGTAAACTTTTCCTCCTCAACCAGTACCTAGTACTAGTAATAGACAACTAATACCTTAGTACTATTTGCATCATATGAAGAAGATGTGCTACTTTTACAATTTTAGAAAATATAGTAAAGAAAAGTGGGAGGAAAAACATTACATTTGGATAATAAAATTTTAATTTTGTTCTTTCTGCATCTCTTTAAATTTTGCAATGGCCAAAATAAATTAGATACTTTAGTTTAAAAAAATGTTTAATTAATTTTTGAAAATGTAAAGTAAACCATAAATGAATCTTTAGGATATAGATTAGGAACCATCGTTCTCAACAGGACTTTACGCACCAATCTGATCATAAGGTTTGTTCAGAGGGCTGTTTAAAATGTGAAACTCGAACACATGCTTTCCATCAGCGTGCAGGGCATCTTTTGTCTACAAAATAATAAATGTTTAAAGCATTCTTTGTATTTGGGCAGGGCTTGATGGGAAGGATGGTCAAATACTATACCTGAGACCTTCAGTCACAGAAAAGTAAAAAAGACTCAGACAATTATCCAATGAGTTCCTGGTTAAACTGGAAAGAGGGCTCAGCTCTCCAGTTCTGAGCTGGTCAGTTGACATCTTACTTCTGAAATGCAAATTGGTGGAATTGAAAGAAATGTCTGTATATTGTACACATATCTGAGATGCACACCAAATGCACACCAAATTTCATTGTCTAGTCCCTTTATATCAGCAATTTTTTTTTTGGAATTGTGGTGGGACAAAGTGCGAAAGATCTTGTGAGCATGATTTTAACAATGGGCTAATAAGCCAGAGTTTTGCTGAACTTCCACTGGCAAACTGCAGAGTTCCCTAGAAAACCACATGACAGGGCTTAGTTATCCCGTGTTTCTATATTCTCTCTGCCCTGGCAAAATTAGATTCCTCAAGTCAACTTGATGCACCAAACAGAACTTTAAAGACATAAGCATCTCTGCACCTTTTAAATGAAAAATCTGTTTTGAGAAAGGTGAAAGGAAATAATCATTGACCTTGATCGTTTCTGAGCCACGATGTCTAATTCCCAGCAGAAGCTGAAGCTGTGCAAGTGAGAGGAAATGTATGAAGAAAAGGAAATACATACCTCCTAATTCTACTGTAAAGTTTGTCTCTAAGTATCATGTCCCTAACAGACAAACACACTTTTAACGAAATTTTGTAATTCATTTATTTTTCTAAAGAAACAGAAAAAAGATCCGCTTTATTTTTCCCATTTAAAACTTTCACCACTGGGACGAATTCAAACTTATATTCTTCTTAGGATTCAATTGGCAATGCCTGATATGCTTTAGATGACAAATCACTTCCATCTTTGTGATCTGTTTAATTCTCACAAAAACCTTTTAAGTTTGGTATCAGCCCTCTTTAACAGAGGAAACAGCTAAAGTGCAAAGAAATGGAGTGATTAATTCATAGCCACTTAGTGGCATAAACCAGATTTAAAGTTAGGTCCTCTTTCTCTAAATTCTACATACTTCATTCTCCTCTGCATTTGCCTCTCATGCTACTCTCTCTTTTACAACCTTTGAAATGCTTCACAAATATATCTCAGCCCCGCTTCACGTCTGAGCACCAGCCCCAAAGCCTAAAATGAAAAAGCAAACACATCAGAATTAGAGATTCAAGTAAATGTTGAGCGATAGCACCAATTATTGGCAGCCCTCCCACACCTTTGAAACGTGAGTGATTCTTCAGTCTACACCCATGCCTCAGAAAGAGGCTCTTGGGAAACTGGTGACTCATTCCATGATGAGTCTGGACAAATAGAAAGGCCCAGGAGGCACTTGCATATAATAATCGGGAGGTATTGACTTCTATTGAGGTCAAGAGCAAGATTTATTAACCTAAGAGATAAATATTGACTGAAATTTTGGATGGTTCTTCTTTTTCTTCCCAGAAACCTGGTAAATTACTCAGACTGCCACTCAGACACTTGGAAACAGAATTTTTCTCCAGTTTTATGTCCGTTTTTAGTTATAGACCTCCTGAGGGAGGAAAATCTTTGTACTATATTTTAGAGAGATATTTAAAATCCTGCTAATTATTGCTTCATTTTTATCTATTCTAAGACTCACTGGCCAGAAGCCTTTTATTATACAGTAATAGGTTTTCACGTCCTTGGGGCTTTTTTTCTATGGTCTTCAGTGTCTGGCTGTGAGTCCAAATTTCAATTCATCTCATGTGATAGCCTCTATTCTTTTTCTCTCTAGTTTTCTCTCATCCTTAAGAAATAGTTTGCCTCCTGTGGAAACCCCTCCCAGGCCTGCAAATTGTGCAAGCGGCCTTAGGAATGTTGTGTTCCAAAAGCCCCTCATTGTGACACACTTATCACTAAGTCATAGTAAACCTTTTTTCTTCTGGTAAGTTCCTCACAGATGCCCCCGTCCAGAGGGTCTGTTCAAGTATCCAGGGGCCTCCCTGTCCCTTTGCCCTGTGGCTTGAAGTGGTTTGAGTTTGTCTTCAGATGTTGGTCAGATTTATTTTCTTCTCTTTCTTGATGACACGGAACAGTCACCCCAGATAACCTGCTTTCTTTTCAGACCTTTTTCCTTGGTATTTCTTTTCTTGGAGTCGTCTCCTTTCAGTAAAGTTGAAGGTATATCCTCACATTATGTTAAAAGCTTCAAAATTGTAAATCTGCGAGGCTTCAAAAATGTACTGTCTTCATTTAAATAGACTCCTTTCTGATCAGAAAGATCAATACCTTCCACAGCACGTTTTTGCTAAGAATGAGTATGTTTAAGGTTCTTATCTCCTTGACTTGAATAAATTACTAAAAGTACTCATTCTAGTTACTTTGAAATACCATAGAAACATTTGTGGCATTAACACAGTGTATTGCAGCTTTTGAAGTTTTATTACTTTTCAGTTCTTTTTTATTATATATTTAAACTCTAATCCCCTTTCTTTTCTTGAGATGATTGTGTTTGCCAAAGACCTGTATGGAAGAAGTTTGCCTTTCTTTAGAAGCATTTTCCTCCCACACACTCATTCCTTCTGAGGTTGTTATGAATTTTTAATCACAGAAGATGTTACTACTGTTATTTTCTAATTTTGAGAGTCATCGCTATGTGTTGACACTACTGGAGCACCTGCAAGGCACCGAGTCCAGCATGCTGCGTAGGTAGAAGGTGGGAGGTCTTGACAGAAATGATTAATTGAGATTTGACCATGACCTATCCTCTAGTGATAAGCAATATTTGAGTACGTGACAACTATACAGTGTCCTAAGATAGGCTGTAGGTTGCTTTTAGCTGATATTTGTATAGCACTCCTTCTTGCTTCAATATGTTACATTGTGCTTTTAGCCACCAAGGAAATGGGATGGTACTGGCCATCAGTAATGATGTGCTTAATGTGTCATGCACAACTTGTGAACAGGGAAAGTTCCTGAGAATGAAAAGAGGCTGAATCTCAGGGACAAATTCACATAGGAATTTTTGCCACAGAAATGAACTGGAGATAATCAACAGCAAGAAAGTCCTTGAAATTCAACAACAGAGATCCAAAGAAGCTGAAAATTAATCAGCTGCCACAAGGTGGCGAAATCACATTGATGTCCTTCCTCCTGCTCTATTTCCTCATAGAAACCTTTTAATGTCAACTATCTGAGGACAAAGGTGTCATTTCTGCATTTAAATAAAAACCACTTCTCACCAAGATTTACAAACCGTTTCAGTGCATTCAGACAGCTATCTGGGTATACTGGATAGTGTGTGAATAAGTGAGGTGACATCACCAAATAAAAAGCAAAAAGTACATTTTGTTTTCTCATAGCTACCTGTGAGAACCTGTGTTCTCCCCATATCTGGTGTCCATTTGCTAAAGACTAAGAACAGAAAGCATTTAGGATGTATTTTAAAGCATGTTGCAGAAATTCTGTGAAGTGCAGTTTACTTTAGATACAAGGTGGGCGCATGAACAAAGATGCAGATGCTATTGTAAATATTTCAAGTGCCATCACAGAGAAAAAGGGCAGTGTCAGGATTCAGTGGCCCTGTATCGTGGGCTACTGCTCACCAAAGCATGAACTCTGCTCTTACTGGTGTTTTCAAATCCTGACACATTCATTTATATTTTGGGGGATTTTATTGAACACTAGTTGCCTCTTACTTTAAAATATTTTATAACAATACTTCAAAGTACTGTTGTGGAGAACAAATGAGTGAATTCATATAAACTTAGCCGCTGGCCAGAAGCACATTGTGGAAATTAGACAAAGGTGCCTCTCAGGGTGCACACATCCCTTCTCTAGGAGGCAGAACGTGGCAAGCAAAGTTTCCACTAGATCTCAGCTCACTTGTCCGCTTTCCTGGCCATCCTGGTGCAGGGGTCACTCTGCGTGATTGTATGTCTAGGGTCTGCATATAAAGTACTTAAAATGATGCCTGGCGCAAAGAAGATGAGCCCTCTAAAAACCATCATCATCGTCATCATCATCAACACCACATCCCCTGTGGCCTTGTCATTGTAGCCTTCCTATGTCTAGTTTATTCTACAGGTATGTGAGAAATGTATGTATAGATAGGTAGCAGGGAGATACAATGCAGATTAAACAACTTTATAAACAAATATGCTGACCTGATGGTGAAAAGTACAAGAAAAAATTATGAGTCAGAGTGGTGTGAAATCAAGAATATAAAAAAAATACAGAAGGTGTAAAGGTTGGGACCTTTTTACAATGGTAGTTCCCCAGCCAACCCCCAGTGTAACCCTCCCTTCCACCCTATCCCTGCCTAGCCCAAGGCTTACTACAACTGGTATTGGGACTTGGCTACACGTTTAAAGTAGGTCTTTTGCTTTATTTAGTGCTTTTTCAGACACCATTTCTGGGAGC
Organism: Mandrillus leucophaeus; assembly: GCF_000951045.1. Lineage (NCBI taxonomy): Eukaryota > Metazoa > Chordata > Mammalia > Primates > Cercopithecidae > Mandrillus > Mandrillus leucophaeus. The sequence goes on along the minus strand of NW_012104220.1, from coordinate 783,589 downwards.
CAGTACTAACACATGACTTCCTGGGTGATCGTCTTTCTGCAGGGCCTCATGTCAGCTTACCCAGACATCAATTTACAGTGACTACTGCACTCACTGGTAGATGGCTACCAGGTATCCCTGACTGTCATTAAGAGTGCATAAAGGATGACAGGCAAGGAACCAGTTAACAGAACCCAGCTCTGACAAACCACAAGGTCTCAAGGCACTTCTTTATCAAAAGAGCTTTTCTATTTACTTTAACTGTGGCATTAGGAGCAGTGGCAAGAGTTTGCATCGGAGCGAGTGCGTAATATAGGTGAGGTGTCTGCGCAGGACTCTTTCAGTCTAAATAAAACAAATACTAACACAGGAAAAGTGAAGAATGTGACAGTTTTGCTCTTACAGTTTACATCTTCTTCAGAAGACCTTGGCACACTTTTCAGAAGGCGAACAAAGGGTATTCATGACATGTCATAGACCACTCAACACAAAACTTCCATTTTACTGATTTATTCTCAGAGTGCAGTTGCTGACAAAATGCACGTTGATTGTGAAAAATGAGGACTTCTAAAATATTGATATAACTTTTTATGGGGGAGGGAATTAACTTAGAACTCAAAGCATGAATAATATGTTTTGATGATATAGCAATTAAGTCAGTTTTATTGTTTTGGAACTGCTAATTTTCTACTCATTCAAGGGAAAAGGAGGCCTTTGTTTCTGAAATGAAAATTTTCAAACTGTCAGGTTTTGTACAACAGGCCACAAGCCCTTTTGACATCATCTTTTTGTAAGATGCTTTTGAAGTAAATGTGTTATTACTACAAGAAAGTCTTAACTACTGTAAATAAACAATAACTATTAGTTTTTCCTGAGTATGTTTGACACATGGTTATGGAGCCATTGTAGCACTAAGCCACTTGGAAAGTCATTGATCCAAAGCGCAGCATTTTCAGGGCAGCTCTTGTAAATTCCTCCGTAACAGAGTCATATTGGGTTGCTTTATGACAAGCTCTGAAGCAGTCACTGGTAATAACTGGAAAACATACACAGGGCAAAAGGAGGAACATTCATATATGTCCCAGCAGAAGTCAGAGCCTCATTCACAGGGACAGCTTGGGATTAATATGATGCTGTGCAGGGCAACCTCCCATAGGCATTCTGGGACCTTCATATCAGCCTGGGGAACAGCTGGGCATTATTAATGTGATGCTCACTTACCTTCCCTGGATGGAACAGCAACTTGGAGAAGTTGATGGGATTGTAAAATTGGAGTGGGAGAGTCCCAGGATCTCTACTCCAACTTTAACAGCAGATCTGATCATCTGTTTTACACATGGGGCTTCTGAGAAAGACTATTTAAAGAAAGGGCCTCACTACTTTTTTAAAAAGGAACTTTAAAAAAAAAAATTGCTCTGATAGAAAGGGTTAGTGTTGGGAAACCGGAGAAAGGGAGATGAAGGAAGAATGAAACCAAGTTAAAACTTGAGGGTTGATTAATGCTGAGTCCTCTGGGCATCTTGCTGGAGAATAGGTGAGGGTGGGAGTATGAAAGCCGCATCCTGACAGCTTTGCTGCACCCTAGGATGAAATTAATTTAGATGATGAGGAACAGGAGTAGAGAAACCAAGACAAAAATCTCTCTCCTGAATGGAACTTTTAATCTTAGATATAGCAAGATTAAAATGTAGGTTACATATTTTAGGTATTATTTTTTCTTTGGTAGAGAAATTACTTTATTGCATTTGTTATGGTTAATTTCATGTGCCAAGGTAGCTAGGCTATGATGCCCAGCTATTTGGTCAAATACTAGTCTAACACTGTTCTGAGGGTATTTTTGTAGATGAGATTAACATTCACTACTGGTTGACATTAAGCGATGCATATTACTCTCCATAATGTAGGTGGACTTCATCCAAGTCGTTGAAAGCCTTAAGAGCAAAATACTGAGGTTTCCAGAAGAAATTCTCCCTCATACTATAATATATAAGTCTTTCTTGAGCTTACATCCTGCTGGCCTGCCCTACTGATTTCACATGTAAGATTGAAGCATCAACTCTTACCTGAATTTCCAGCCCACAGGCCCACTCTACAAATTTCACATTTGTCAGTCCCATAATTGGGTGGACAAATTCCTCAGCATAAATCTCTTCCTCTGAACACACACACAGACATACACACACAATGTGTATATACATATAATTGCTTCTGTTTCTCTGGAGAATCCTGAATGACATGTCAGTCATCCCAGAGAGGTTCTGATTACACTGAGCCTTGTACTAAAAGGGCATGATGGCTTCAGGTATCACGTGGCCCAGATTCAAATCCAGGCAGTGCTGCTTAATAGTGAGGTCCTGTTTAAGTTATTTAATCTCTTTAAGTCCCAATTTTCTCAACTATAAAATGGGAGTAATATTACTTATCTTCCTGGTATTTTTCTTTATGAGAATTAAATGGGAAAATGCACACGAAAGTACATGGTACAAAACTCGGCATATAGTAGCTGATCAAAAAGTAGCAAAGAGTACGGATTATCTATGTATTGTACTGAAGAACGTTCAGATTATTTTACCAGCTATTCAGGTCTGTGAATTCAATATTATCTCAGTTTCTGTTTCTAGACATAGTCAATTAAAAATAGCCTTTAGTGTATATAAAGTTTCTTAATATGAATTTCATGAAACACTAGTGTCATGAAATTACTGAAGACAAAAAAGGTCTCAGATTGAAATAAGAGTGGCAGTCTGCCTAGTGTAACACCCTCTGGGAGAGTCACATTTTACTTCAATATATTAAAGACTCAGAAATTCTGCAGCTTCATTTACTTTTGAATAATCTAATTACAGTAGTCATTTGGCCTATTTATAAATATTCAATTTTCCTTTCCTCCATGAGGTGGTAAGTTTTACCTCCTCACTCTTTCAAATTAGATGTGGTCATATGACTTGCTTTAGGGAACAAAAGGTGAATGAAGTGATATGTGACATTTCCTGGTGGAACCACTTCCCTTTTCCCGTCTTGGACATTGCAGAAGCATAAGTTAGATGGCACTTCAATCAGTCCAGGTTGCTGAGTAACAGCAATGAGCAGTGTTTCCTCTCTACTGATCTGTTTTGCTATGGTACTCATGACTGGGAAATCAATATTGTGTTATTGTATGCCAGATTTCGAGGCTGTTTGTTACTACAGCATAACTTAGCTTATTCTGTGTCACACAGGACTTTGTAAAGAAAAAGTGAAGTGCTGGTATAACAATACCCTAAAATACATAGCATGAGTTGCATGGTATGATGGTTAATATTGAGTGTCAACTTGATTGGATCGAAGAATGCAAAGTATTGATCCTGGGTGTGTCCGTGAGGGTGCTGCCAAAGGAGGTTAACATTTGAGTCAGTGGACTGGGAGAGGCAGACCCACCCTCAATCTTGGTGGGCACTATCTAATCAGCTGCCACCATGGCTAGGATAAAAGCAGGCAGAGGAAGGTGGAAGGGGTAGACTGGCTAAGGCTTCTGGCCTCCATCTTTCTCCCATACTGGATGCTTCCTGCCCTCAAACATCAGACTTCAAGTTCTTCAACTTTTGGACTCTTGAACTTACATCAGTGATTTGCTAGGGGCTCTCAGGCCTTTGGCCACAGACTGAAGGATGTACTATCGGCTTCCCTACTTTTGAGGTTTTGGGACTTGGACTGCCTTCCTGACTCCTCCACTTGCAGATGGCCTATTGTGGGACTTCACCTTGATATTGTGTGAGTCAATTCTCCTAATAAATTCCCTTTCATTTATTCATCTATCCTATTAGTTCCATTCCTTTAGGGAACCCTAATACACATGGTTAGGTTGCAAATATTGAGGAAACTGTTAACAAAACCTGAAAGAATAGCAAAATGTTTTAAAACATAAAAATATACATGCCCACAAAATCATTTTTCCTGGAATCTCTACTAGTCAACATACTTTTGAAAACGTTGTTCCAACATGTTCCCTGCAGCGCTTTCCTTTCTCTTTGCAGGTGAATTATTACCAAAATAAATAAGTAAATAAAGGTGCAATAACATATTTTATGAATGGGAAATGATTATCTAAATTTCTTGCATAGGCTGTGCACTTTATACTCTCTTCTGTTTGCTCAAACTGCAATGATTTTTCTCCCTCTTCATCTACTTCATCCCACGTTATTTGGCAAAGTTTACCTAAAATAATACCTCCTCAATAAAGCCTTACCAGATTTAACTGCTTGTGATTAATTGCTCAGTCACAATAATTTTGAATTTTAACTTATTTCTAGCATTTACTATCTTCTGCCTAATAGCATGATTAGTTTATATATGTATCTCATCCCTACCAGGTTACAATCTCCTTTAAACTTGGAAACATCTCATTGGATCTTAATATCTTCTACAGGTTTTTGCACAGGATTTTTCATTTATATTAAACTCAACGATCATTCATGGAATAGAATTATGCTAAAGACTAATAATACAACTATTAAATAATAATAACAATGACATAACAAAATTTTCTGAGCACTTAGTAATGTGCCAGAAACTATAACAGATGTATATGATTATTTCTTTTATTCTTCATATTATACCTATGTGGTAGTTACTGTTATACCCATTTTATAGGCAAGAAAATTGATGCTGAGAGAGGTTAAGAAACTTGGCCAAATTTACACAGCTAATAAGCAACTACCATATTTTTGCAAATGCAAGCCTAGATATTGGTCTCAGGTGCCGAAAGAAAGACAGATTCTCACAATTATACATGTCGTATTGGCATGTGCTTATATTTCTTTTCCAATTTAAGATTGTCAACCCCAAAGTTTGGCAAAGTTAGCTTGGTACACACAAAAATGGAGTTTGGGCTGGCAGAAAAAGAAACCATGAGAGGGTGTAAAAGGCAGAAAGAGGCATACTTGGTAGAAACAGATAATAAAGCCATGACAGCCACCCCTCATCCTTCCCCTCTCATGAATATGGAGAAGTGGCAAAGAGCAACAGAAGAGGGAATAGAGGAGGAGGAGGAGGCGAGTCTGTTGTGCGTGCAGCACATTTTGCTGAGCCAGAAATGAGAGTGATGTCCTGGCTTCAGAACCTTAGGGATGCTGGTGGGGAAAATATTCAAATAGCATCATTGGATATTAGATGTTGAAAGAGCTAAGATAAGCTGCAGATTACTTTTTAATAAAAGTAGCTTTGGAAGTTGTCTTTGTCTCTTATCCTTCTTATTTGCTGTATTCATTGGAAACCCCGCCATTAGCATTAATTGAAAGAAAGCACCCAGTGTGCTTAAATCTTTGTCAGAGGAAAAAAGATTCCTCCAGATCAAAGAACCAACATTACGCTCTGATGAAAAGATAATCCTATTTCTGTGACACACCACAATTGATTTCTTTGTGGATCATCAGCAATCCATTTACATACGACAGTTGATGTTCAATATAATCGTGGTTCAACAAGGGCTTAATGAATGCCTACTATGTGCTAGCCCAGGGTCAAGCACGAGAGAGAACAAAAATGACATCAGAAAAAGTGCCCCTCCCTTCTAAGAGCATGGAACACATTTGAGATAGTAAAATATTGTAGGATATATACATGGAACCTCAGGAGAAAGCAGAGTAAGGTGGTTCACAGTACTGTTGGCATAATTAACAAAGGAAGGACTAAAAGACCAAATACAAAACTGTAAACAAAGTATTGTCAATATGGGAAAAGAAACTTCCATTCGTTAAAAAAAAGTTTTTTAACTACAAATCATCCATATTAAAGTATGGAATACTGACTCTGTGTCAATGTCCAGAGCCGCCTCCTGTTTCACATAGAAGACCTGAGAGACAGCATAAATATAAGAGTGAATACTAGAAGAGAATCCTAGCAGATGAGTAAGATAAATATGGGATGCCTCATCTAAAGAGGTTGATAAATCTTATTTTGTAGATAAAACTGAGACCCAAGGATACAAAGCAATCTGTCACTTGTTGCACAGATGAACAAACTGAAATTCAAACACAGACCATCAGAATCCTAAAACTGTTTTTCTTTTGTTCTGTTTTTCTTCACATTATTCTTGCTTCCCTGCCATAATCTTAGCAATAGCTAAGATTGTGTCTGGAAAAGACAGGATAGTAGATGTCTAGCAAGCTGCCTCACCTGACCATCCTCACATTCTCTAAGAATAGCCAGAAGAGCCTCCAAATCCACATGGTAACATTGGTGTGCCCCTGACAGCCATTCTGCGATCCTTTCCTTATGACCAAGGTTGATTGGGCCTGAAGTGGTACATGACATGGTTGAGACAATTGATGACCTTTCTCCCTGTTTCATTCTTTGACCTAATTGTTTTTTTCAGGGATGATTGGTCCCTAAACCAAACAGAGTAAAGAAAAGAAATTCAGTCTCAGATGAAGTGGTGGGTGTTTATTAGGAAACTGGGAAGTGTCAACTCCATGTGTTCTGCAATATGCTCCAATTATTCAATCCAATCAAAGCCAGCCTGTAGAGAAAAAAATATAGCCTGGAAAGAAGCACACTCTGTCCCTTTTGGAGGCCCAGCTGCATCTCTTCCCTGGGCCCTGTGAAATACTCTGAGAAGAATTACCCTTTTCTGCTTAAGCCAGCCTAGTGGATTTTAGTCACTTGCAGTGAATGAGTTTGACCCAAGAGGAAGTACGTGGATCTTAGTGGTGAAGTGAGGAAGCAATGTTAAGATAAGCAAAAAGGCTGAGAGGTTTAGAGAAACACAAACAAATGGTGAAATACTGAAGAGGTGCATGGTGTAGGGAGTTAGGGTCCAAACATGGAGTGACCATCCTTTTATGTTACGCTTGTCATGTAGTGGCAGATTTTCTAAGCAGGCAAAACTATTAGAAAATGTGATTATGAACTGGTCAATAGCAGATTTCTGATCTATGTCCCCTGGGTTCAGAGTGAGTTAGAATGGGTAAGATGTTTACCATTGTAGCCAATAGCAGCATAAATAGAAGCAGAATTTGAATCATAAATGAAAAAGGCACTCAGTGAAGTGAAATGGGAGTGATGTAACACTATAAGGAAAAGATAGATATCAGACTTATATTTGCAAGTGGAAACTTCCTTATTCCAGTTTGTTACTGTTACCAATTCAGGACTAATGGGATGGATGATAGTAGGTTATAAGGCATGGAGACTGCAGTCAAGCTGTCTAGGTTCAAATTCCAGATCTGCTACTTGTTAGCTTTGGAAACATGGGTTAGTTATTTTATACTTTGTAAATTTCTGAAAGAAGAATAGTTGACAACCTGCTGTCTATTTCTATGTAATATAATCAACCCAAAACTTGTGGCCCTAAAACAAAGAGAATTTATTCTTGTTCACAGTTACCTGGTTTCTTTGGATATTTTTTATGGCCTCAACTCAGTGATTCTTCTGGTCTCAACTGGGCTTATCCATGGGTCTACAGTCTGAGTCCAGCATCCATACTCTTAAACCACTATGCCATATGGCTTCATAAACATAAATTATATCACCTGCTGCTCTTGGCTTGGTTCTCTTACATATTTTGAGGTTAACTGGATGGAAGCTAATCCAGGATAGTTTGACTGCGATAGATCTCCTTTATGTGGTCTCTCAACTACAAGGAGGTTAGCTCAGGCTTATAGCAGGAGTCATCTAAGAGAGAGAGAGCAGAAATGTGCAAGGCCCGAGCTCAGAACTGTTACAACATTACTTCCACTGCATTCTATTGATCCAATGCAAATCACAAGATCAACTCAAATTCAGAGTTTAGGAAAACAGACTTTACTGTTTGACAGAAGAACCTACAATGTTATACTAAATGGGCAGTTATTGGACTCTCTGGATGAAAGCGTATTTTGCATTCAATTTATCACAATGGAGATAATAATAGTACCTACTACCTAGTGTGATTTTGAGGATTAAACGTGCTAATATATGCAAAGCCCTTAGCATAGTTTCTGACAGATCAGCAGTGTTATATAAGTGTTTTTTGTTTGTTTGTTTGTTTGTTTTTTATCCTGATATGTTAATAGACCCAGAGAGGACAACAATTTGTCACCTTCTCAGCATGGGGAACAATGTTATTATGACTTTTTCAGTCATTTCTTAAAATTTGAGCCAAAGAGTGCACCCATTGTTAAGATAGATCATTGCTTCTCAGTATTTAAAACTGTGGGAGAGGCAAGAGTTCTAACCTCTAGTTTTATTTGTATCAGTGAGTTACTATGACTTCTGGCAAGATACCTGATATGCCCAGGCTTCTGCTTCCTCAGTGTAAAGCAAGGTTTGGACTGCATGATCTTAAGTGTCTCCTAACTGCTAACCACTGATGAACCCTGAGAAGAATATTCTCCCCAGTTTTATTCCAACAGCTAATGGGAAAGGATGAGTCTTCTTACTGCATTGATAAAAAATTGCTTTTAACAAAAAAGAAAGCCAGATGGAACTGGGCTGCTGAGAATAACCAGGAACTTAAAGTGAATTGTCAAAAACAAGTTGACCTAAAACAATTTTCTCAAAGTCAAGTTGTTGGAAAGAATAAATTGGTCAAAAAAAAAAACATCGAATATAGATTTTTCATTTTAGTAATTTTGATGCATTTGAAGAAGTTTTGTTAGCTTTCATGAGTAATTAAGCCTTTTTGTCATTTTTTTCCCCACAATTTTCAGGGGAACAAAGGTTCCTTTTCTTTCTCGTTTCTAATTCATATAGTCAATTATGTCTGTTCTGCTCATTTGTCTTAAAGTTAATTATTCTAAAAATCAATGTTTCCAACTGCCAGTTAACATTATTTTATAATTCTGAAATTTGTTATAATGCTTAGAACTTTTATCCATATTTTTGTGTTACACTTCTTATTATGTAGTTTTACTTTTTAAAATGTTTAGATTCCTTTTCAGCCAGTGATGTTGACTTCATTTACTTAATCCTATTTTGTGTTCCATTTTGGTTGCACATTTCTTATGTATTTCAGCAAATTTTACAGAACAGCATTTTTACTACTCAAGGTTGCTGTCAGATTGAAGCTGTAATGAAAAACATGTAAAGTCTCAGTGTGGCGTCTCAGACAGCTACCAGCTTAGGCTAAAACTTGTTGACCTAACAATGAATAAAATGTTTCATGGATAAAACTCTTGATAGCAATTGGCTCTGGGCCCCTGCTAACTTCACTGAAGAAAGCTAGGAAAAGAAATATATGCTAGCTTTTCTGATCTAGTTAATCACCACATTAACTTGATAGTTGAAAGCCTTCACGATTGAAATGAAAAATGCAGAATGTTCTAAGTCAATGTGGTGATTAACACAAGTTCAACGATACCCAGTAACTTTACTCTTCAGAATCATCTTTTGCCACATCATGTCTTTAATTCTGCAGATTCCTTGGAACATACAATTATAACAAAAGAACAAATGACTAATTAAAACAGATTTAGACTAGGTTGGTTTGAGCAATTTGGTACAAAATCATAAAAGTATTGCTAAATCAGAAAAGCTAACATAATTGGGTGAAAATGCATCATAAATTGAAAACAGAAGTTTAAAAAACTGGAGGAAAATCTTCTAAATCCTGGAAAAGGAAAAAACAAACCATTACAATTCTAAACACCTTGCACATTATTTCCACATTAATAATCTATGAATACCCAATTACAGAAGAATAGTCATGTTTTATTATTTTTTTACTAGTTTGGTTTTAGGCAAATTGTTTTTGACCAAATTGGCAGCTAACAAATAGAAGCAGTGATTTGAGCCAATACCCTTTAAATGTGCTAGGGTGATTCATGGTGCTATTTTAAACAGACAAAATTTGATCTGAGTGTATTGACACAATTTATCTCAAACTCTTCAACTTCTTGTTCTTTGGTTCTAGAATTTCTTTTCAGTTCTGACTTCTCCACATGTGTCTGATGTTGGAATTCTGATCGCTGGCCTCTGCTTTAATTTACATCTAGTGAGAACTAGATCAGGTTTTTAGCTTTCTGCTTTCATCATTCGTTTTGTTCATTAGGCCCTTTTTCTTTCTTTGGAACCAAAATGGTCCAGGGTGCTCACCAAGGCTTCTCCCCTTTGTTATCTCTAGTAGTCACCCTTTAAGATGAGGCTGCCATCTCAGGGATTCCCACAGTTCTATCTGGCTCTTGTAATCATGTCAGGGACTCAGCGACTCCAAAATCTGCCTCCTAGCTTCTTATGGGGCAGACATTCTTATTTCTTCCCTCAGATCCACATGGGCAAACCAATTGGAAGCCATACTGGTATTATGTGAACCACCCTTCCTGATCTTAAGGTAAGATCTTACTTGATCTTACTTTAAGATCTTACCTATCGTTTACTCCCAATAAGGTAAGATAAAGGAGTAAACACACCTTAACAAACTGGGTCAGATTTTCTTTACCTAGTATTTGGAAGACTGTTGTTGATATGGTTTGGCTGTGTCCCCCCTCAAATATCATCTTGAATTTTCATGTGTTAGGAGAGAGACCTAGTGGGAGGTAACTGAATCATGGGAGCAGATCTTTTCCATGCTGCTCTCGTGATAGTGAATAAGTCTCAAGAGATCTGATGGTTTTTAAAAGGAGAGTTTCCCTGCACAAGCTCTCTTTTGTGGTCTGCCACCATGTGAGACATGCCTGAAATCTTGTCCCTCTGCCATGATTGTGAGGCTTCTCCAGCCACAGGGAATTGTAAGTCCAATAAACCTCTTTCTTTTGTAAATTTCCCAGTCTCAGGTATGTGTTCATCAGCAGGGTAAAAACAGACTAATACAGCTGTCATCTTTGTAAGTGACTAGAATATCAAATATAAAGTCAGATGCTAAGAATGGGAAGCCATTTTGCATCATGTCAACCAGTGAGTCAGAGAAAGCTAGCTGTTGCTTGTAACCTCAGAAATACATTTTATTCTTTGTTAAGCAATATTCCTTCATGAATAATCAGTGCTGAACAGTTTGACATTTATTGCTAGCTGACAAAGGCCAGTTCTCACTGAATTGTAAACAATGTGTATCCACAGCTTTGTGACATTTTCCTGTTTAGTATATTCATGTGCACAGTAACAAATTAAATACCTACAATTGTTTACATATTTTTTAAAAACTGTGGTGAGGGCCGAAGAACTACCTATTCAGTACTATGCTGACTAATGGGGTGACCGGTTCAATCGTACCTCAAACCTCAGCATCAAACAATATACGTTTGTAACAAACCTGTGTATGTTTCCCTTGATTCTAAAATAAATTTGAAAAAAAGCAGTAAAATAATATATAGTTCATTACTGTCAACCATTTTTAAGCATATAGTTCAGTAGTGTTAATATATTCACAATGTCATGCAACCAATCTTCAAAACTCTCATTTTGCAAAACTAAAACCCTATACCCATTAAACAACAGCTCCCTAGTCTCTCCTTCCCCTCCCCTGAGAAACCACCATTCTACTTTCTGTCTTTATGAATGTGACTACTCTAAGTACTATTATAAGTGGAATCATATGTCTTATAGTATTTGTCTATTGTAATTTGCTTATTGCTTTTAACATAATGTCTTCAAAGTCCATTTACGTTGTAGCATGTGTCAGGATGTCCTTCATTGTTAAGGCTGAATAATATTCCATTGTATGTATGTACCGTATTTTCTTTATCCATCCATCTGTCAATGGATACTGGATTGCTTCATTTCTTGGCTATTGTGATTAATGCTGCAATAAACATGGGCATACAGATAGAAGGCAAATGTTTAAATGGAAAGAAGATAAAATGATACGTAGAGGAAACTAGAGACAATAAACAGAGATTCCTGATCCCTTTCCTGCTCCTAGTTATCACCATCTATTGAGATCCACTTGCATTTCTGTTCTTAAGTTATGTGAGTCACCTCTGCATTTATATACAATAAATTCTCCTTTTTTGCCTAAGATAGCTCAGACTGGTTTCTTTTATTTACAGCCAGCGTCTTGACTAATATATGGTTAGGAGAAAATCTCTGCAAATAAAGACAAGTCCAGCTCATGACAAATATTTCTTTTATTCTGTAAATAAGAAATAAGATAAAATTTCACTATCAGCAAAGAAATTACAAACTGCAAGAAACATCATAAGGTGGAACTCTTGCAACCTCCCAGACCTTTAATAAGAAGCTGAGAAAGGGAGGAAAAATTCCTTCATGAGGCCCAAGAAGGAAGGTTAATGACATTTTAGATTTGGTTATTCTTTTTGTTCCGCTTTTGCTTCAATTTTTTACTGTCTCCCTGCAAAACCAGAACTGTCCAACAGGGATTGAATTTTCTGTGGACAGTTTGTCTTTCATAAGCTTCACAGACAAAATTAACCATCAAGGGAAAAATAAGATGACATTACTATTTTTGCAAGTTCAAAGTCATTCTCCCAAGTATCTTTTGTATGTCTCATTTTTTTCCTTAATCCCTTGGCTTCATCTTCTTTTGAAATTACTGCTATAAAAGTTAAGATAATACATATTACTAGTATCCCGGCATCCAAACAGAAGAGTTTTTCTCATCCCACATTTCACAGAAGTAGTTGAAACAAAAACAAACAAATTGCCACATAGCCTCTCTCTTATTCCTGTCTTGTGGTTTTCATAAAGACGTTAGCTTGGAAATTTCATCAAGTCTGAAAGATACCAAGTGATCTTCTCTTCAAAAAAAATGGTACTAAACCTCTCTTCAAAAAAAATTTAATTTCTATATTTATTTGACCCAGTCTTCTATCCATTTTCTCCAAAGTAATTTCAGTATTCAGACCTTGACTCCTAACTCCCACAAAATTCTTTGTGTTTCTGCCTCTTCCTTTCCCATCACTCCTCTCAATAATTTTCTCAGATGACCTGCTTCTTTTTCTCATCATACTTTGGCCTTGTATTTTTTTAACCTGATTTCTCTTTTTTTCCGCACTGTCTGGATAGTTTTATTTTAAAAACTTGATTTCTAAGGGTGGTGCTAAAGAGAAGATATACGACAAAGACAGAGGGGAAAGGAATATATTTTTAAATGCTTCTAAGTACTCCTGCTGGTGGTTTTCTTCTGTGTCTCCCTAAGACACAGCAACCTGGATTTATGGCATGCTTAGAGTTTCGTACTGAAAAAGCATAAAGACCTATAGAAAACCCCTCCAAAAACCTCCTAAAAAAATCTACACATGTCGACATATTTGAATGATGTCAGCAGCCAAATCATGCATTGGGAGAGAAATTAACATTTAAATAATATAAACATCCAAGAGAACTGTACTCCTGCAAACTTTCTTTACATTGGAATCCTTGTCTGGCTAAACTTCTTATACTGAATCAATGTAAGAAAATATAACATGGGATCAAATAACTTCTCTTAAATGATTTTTCCCCAGGCTACTCAGTTAGGAATTATTAAAGATTTAAAAGTTAAATTTACTTTTGGCTGTATACAGATTAATTGAATTCAACAATAAAATGTCCTAGTTATATTTTTGTGTATATTCATGCTCTTCGAAGGCCAGAAAAAATAAAAGTTTTGTGTAGCTTTTAAAAACAGCTGCTTAAATCATATAAAATTTCTTTGACTGATTTAAAAAAAAAAAGAACCATTCCAGGCTGGAGCAGTGGCTCAGGCCTATAATCCTAGCACTTTGGGAGGCCAAGGCAGGAGGATTGCTTGAGTCTAGGAGTTTGAGACCAGCCTGTGCAACATGACAAGAACTTGTCTCTACACAAAATTGAAAACTAGTATTTTTTTAAAAAACTCATTTCATGTCTGCAATTAGTGACATATTGTCTAGTCAATAGTTCCCATTTAGCATGAACACACAGAAGCAAATGCTGCATCTCAGCCATCATAACCTCTGTCAAAGCTAAAATGTATAGTAAAACTATAAAATTTATTATTCAAATATTTATCAATACCTATTTTGTGCATTGTCACTAAAAACTGACAGGGAAGGAGTCCATTCAAGACATAGACAATTTCTCTGAAGGAACTCATTAGCTTATTTGGAGAGATTGGATATACATTCACAAAAGAAGTATTAAAAATACAACGTACAACCTGATAAGTGTAAAAATGTCAAATGAAAATTGCAAACAAAAATTCCTGTAGAGATTCACACATGTGAAACAGTCATTGATATGGGTGGACGGGAGAGTCCAGAGGAGGTGCAAGGCTGAGCTTAGAATAGTTTGCAGGGATTGGGGAAGCAGGAACTCAGATCAAGGCATTACAGGTGCATGACTGTGGGATGGAGAATATGATCAGAGAGAAACACAAAATCATTCCCATCCTGCTTGAGGGGAGGGAAGAAAAGAATAGAGCAGTGTGTATAGACAGGAGAGTTATCAAGAGAGAAAAAAAAAAACAAAAAACTCATCTGTTTTCTCCAATAAGGATGAACCAGCTGCAGGGACACTAGGGTTCCCATTTGGTTCTGTTTTACACAGAAGAAGAAACAGATATCTGCCTAACTAAAGCCATCTTAATGACTTTCAACAAATATTACAGAAACTCGTATATATGTTCAGAGCTTCTAAGCTAAAGAGAGAGGCATTTAACAAAAACTAAAAATGGAACAAAGCAAATACCCCTGTAGTTTATCTGTGGCAATTTTCTTTAAGGAAATACACATACATTGAGTATGTTTCTTTGGCTATGCACAAACGCACACACGTCCAAGTAGAGTATAAATAAAGATTACACTGCTGGTATTTTACTTGTTATTTTAAAACATCAGATTGAGATTTGTGAGTAGAACTTTAAAGTTCAAAAATCGAGGAGCAAAATTTAATCAGTAAGAGAGTTGAAAAATATTTTTTTGTGCACCTTTATTAAAGATTAGGCTTAAGACTGCCCTCACAAAGCACAAAGAAGAGTATTTTCTAGACCTGATGCACTTTATTCTCATAAAGATCTTCTCAGATTAGATTACGTATGCACCTAAGGGGATGTGGTTGTGTGCTGGTGCACGATGCCATGAGATAAATGCACCACATATTCCTGGAGTTACAATTTTATCTAATGATTTGGAAGTAGGGCAAGTTAAGTAATTTAATAGTAAGTAATTGAAGACATAGTTTTTATATTAAAGCACATACAGAAAAATTATACTGCAGAATACAAAATGCTCCTGAAATTTCATGAGAAAATATGAGGCATCAAATAAGTTTCCTTCATGGTTGGTTGCAAGGAATTTCCCACATAGCAAGAGAAACAAAGAAGGCTACTTAACAGAGTTTCAAGCTAGTTGACTATCCTTACTTTGGGAGAAATTTCTACAGTATAATTGCTCTAGTAGATTATTTATTTCTTCCACACTTCTACAGCCTGCTTTTTAGTTAATCTTATTATTGAAATAGTTGAAAGATAATTGATCATATAAGGTTGTTTTCCAGTTTTTAAGGACAAGTTTGGCAACCCATTCTAACTCTATGCATGCCTCTGGGGCTTCAGGCTGGTGACAATACCTCCAATCCCATCTCCATCCTGTTGAGTTGGTCCTGGGTCCCAAACAATGCTTCCTAGGGCTGTAGGTAATGCCACACAATCAGTTCAGTCTGCACCATTAACCTCCAGGGATTAGTAGCTCTCTGTGCAATTGAATGTTCCCAGATTAGTCCCTGTGGTGAGCCACCTGCCAGGACTCAGCACTTCACAGGCAAGCTAAGAAGCTAGTAAAAGATTTAAAGCTCAAACTTGAGCTGAGCAATCAGGATATTTTTCTCCCACAATTTACAGCTACTGTGGCATGACCTAATTTCTAATTCCCCATTTTTTTTTCCTTTAAATTTTAAGGGTTCCTTTACCTGATAGAATTTGTTTCACAAAAATTAATGGAAGAAACATCAATTTTCCTATCATAAAATTTGAAAACATACTGCAATCCAACATAATCTTTAAGCTTTCATTAAATTCCTATATGTTAACACTTGATACTTATTAAAATAAGGGTTCTTGGAGTTTTGCAAGTAAGAGCTATCTTTCATTTGTGTGATGGAAACACCCAGCCAGTAGCAGAAAAGCATATGGGGAGATCCACACTCTATGTGGTGTGCACACAAAGTATACAAATCGTAAAACCTAGGATTGACTCACTGTAAGTTGACACATTGATGTATGAAGTGGTATAAGGTTATCAATTTGCATCCTGAGAAGGGGATAAGTGTTTTGCTATCAAATGAGATAGAGTAGGAGGGAACAAATGGAACCTAGTCATGCCTGAAACAACTAAAACAGACAAAACATATGATAAAACCATTTTTAAGACTCTGGATATCTGGTAACTAAGGTCAGTAAACCCAGAGAGATGAGAAGCAAGTGAGATGTGCTCTGATTTCCCCAGTGTAGTGCCTTAATTGTTTGAGGAAACCATGGTGCATGGAGAGTAACCTTGGGTAAAACCTGTCAACTCTCTAAGACAGAGATGAAAATACGAGGAAAGCACAGTGGCTAGATTTTGCTAGAGAGAATATTGGCAAAATGAGAGCTACACAGAGAAAAACTCCAGGGACCTTGAAGGGTCCTCCTCAAATATTCAGCAGAGTACCAGTCAGTGCACATGTATGAGGAAACTCCTCGTGGATGGGTAGAATCATCCCAGAGGATTACAGAGAGCAATGTTCAGTGTTCACATAGATCAAGAACAGTTCCTGTTTCCATCACCCAGACTGGAAAAACATAATTCACGGCACATTGGTTAGAGTGATTCAAAAGGGCCTTGCTTCAGTAATAGGAAATAATTATCTTTAGGCTGAATGCTGATCTGCTGCTACATTTAGTAGACTCTAAATCTTCTTTTTAAAATTCTCAAAAGAAAGACCTGGATGGATCAAACTATTTCTTAGTAACCAATTGTTTATAAGAATACAAAAATGTCTTGCATTGAACAAAGTAATATTCACAATATCTTGCATCCAATCAAAGAGAAAGAGGCACACAAAGATGCAGGAAAATATAATCCATAATGAGGAGAAAAGCCATTTATAAACCAACCCAGAACTGACACAGATATTAGAATTAGCTAACAATGACATTAAAACAGTAATTATAACAGTATTATTGATGGTGTTAAAAAAAAAAAGGCACAAATTGGACATCTAAGGGTGAAAACTACAAAATCTGAAATAAACAGTGCTCTGGATGGAATTAATGGTAGATTAGACATCACAGAAAACTAATGAATTTGAAGGCATAGTAATAGAAACTATCCAAACTGAAACTAAGCAAAATATAAAAGAACATTAATGATTTGTACAATTTCAAGCAGCCCAATGTCAGGGTTCCCTAAAACACAGTAAAAATATTTGAAGAAATAATGGCTTAAAGATGTTCAAAATTGTTTTTTTAAGAAAACTATAAGCACTTAGATTCAAGAAGTTCAATGCACTCCAAGCACAAGACATTTGAAGAAAGCCATACCAAAGTACTTTATAATCAAATTATTTGTAAAAACTTATGATAAAAAAATCTTAATAGCAACTGGAGAAAAAAATCCTTACATACAGAGGAATAAAGACCAGAATAATTGCAAATGTCTCATCAAAAAATGCAAGAAAAAAGACAGCCGTGAAAAATCATTAAAGTACTGATGGTAAAAGCAAATACAAAAAAACTACCAATCAAGGATTCTACATTTAGAAAAACTATATTTCAAAAACAAAGGTAAAATAAGCACTGATTTTTGGCTATACAAAAGCTGAAAGAAATCACCAGCAGATTTACACCAAAATATATTTTAAATAAAGTATTCTAGGAAGAAGAAAAATAACATCAGAATAGTAACTACATGGGTAAATATAAAAAGTTTTAATGTTTAAATTTCTTTAAAAGATAATTGGCTATATCAACAAAAATAATATTGTATTGAGAGTTTATAACATACATTAATGAAATATATATAACAGTAGCATGGGGAAATGTAACTACACTATTGAAAAATTATTATACATGAAAGGATATAGTCTCACTTGAAGGTACACTATAATCAATGAAAGATGTGTAATATAAATCCTAAAGCATCAAGTAAAATAGCAAAGAGTTATGGTTAATAAGCCAACAGAAGAGGTAAAATGGAATGAAATATTCAATTACTCTAAAAGGAGGCCGAAAATAGTGAATAAAGAACAGATGGAACAAATAGAAATGAAATAACAGGATGATAGACTTAACTCTAATGATGTCAATCATCATATTAAATTTAAATGTTATTGACACTCAGGTCAAAACGCAGAGATCATCAGATTGGAAAACTTAAAGAAGAGAGAGTACTTCCTAATGCACTTTATGAGGATAGCATTATCCAGATACCAAACTGAGACAAAGACATTAGCAGAAAAAACTATAAACTAGTATTTCTTATGAAAAAACATTAGTAAATCAAATCCTAAAGTGTATAAAAAGTAATTACAAGCTTTATGCCAGGAATGCAAGTTTGGCTTAACATTCAACAATCAATCAATGTAATTCTCCATGTTAACAAATTTAAAAAGTAAAGCCTGATCATTCAATAGATGCAGGAAAAACTTTTGACCAAATCCAGTATTCATGCCTGGTAAATATTCTCAAAAAAACTAAGGATGGAAGACTTCATAAACTGTGCAAAAGGCAGAAATTTACAGTTAACTTCATACTTAATGATGAAAGATAGAATGCTATCTTTTCTCCTAAAACCATGGACAAAACAAGGGTGTCTACTCTTCTATTCAACATTGAATTAGAGAGTTGTAGCCTGTGGAATAATGCAAGAAAAAGAAAAAATATGGAAAGTAACATAGGAAAAGAAAATAAAATTTGTTTTGTTCATAGATGACATGATCACCTTGGAAAATGTGATGAAATGTACACATAAGTTACTAGAACTAATAAGCGAATTTGGCAAGTTTGCAGGATGTAAGATTAAAGTAAAATATTAACTATATTTCTAACAATTTTGTTTGAATCAGAGGAGAATGTTTTGTAAAACATGACAAACTAATTCTAGAGTTCATACAGAAATACAAATAGGCTAGGACAGCCAAAACAACTTTGAAAAAGAACAAAGTTGAGAAGCCAGAACTATCTGATTTCAAGACTTTATTATAAGTTTACAGTAATCTTAGCTGAGCATGGTGGCACGTGCCTGTAGTCCTAGTTACTTGGGAGGCTGAGGCAGGAAGATCGCCTTAGCTCAGAGTTTGAGGCTGCAGTGAGCTATGATTACATCACTGCACCCCAGCCTGGGTGACGGAGAGAGACCCCATCTCTAATGAATAAGTAAATGAATAAAAATTTCAGTAATTAAGACAATGTGTGTATTAGTCTGTTTCCACACTGCTGATGAAGACATACCTGGGACTGAGCAATTTACAAAAGAAAGAGGTTTAATTGGACTTACAGTTCCATGTGGCTGGGGAAGTCTCATAGTCATAGCAGAAGGCAAGGAGGAGAAAGTCCCATCTTCCATGGATGGCAACAGGCAAAGAGAGAATGAGGAAGACACAAAAGCAGAAACCCCTGAAAAAACCATCAGATCTCGTGAGACTTTTTCCCTACCATGCTAACAGTATGGGGGAAACCACCCCCATGATTCAATTATCTCCCACTGGGTCCCTCCCACAACATGTGGGAATTATGGGAGTACAATTCAAGATGAGTTTTGGGTGAGGACACAGCCAAACCATATCAATGTGGTATCAATGTCATGAGAGACAAATAGATAAAATGGGAAACAATACAGACCACAAATAGACCCACACATATATGGACTGCTTATTTTTTATGAAGGTGCAAAGAAAATTCAGAGGGGAAAGAATAGTTTTAAAAAACGCTGCTATAAAAACCTGTTATCCATATGCCAACATAAATAAATAAATACCATGCATACACAATTTAATTTATATAAAATTTAATCCCAAATGGATCATAGACATAAACATAAAACCAAAAACTATAAAACCTTTCTAAGAAAACATACAAGAAAGCCTTTGTGACCTTGGGTTAGGCAAAGAAAAAAAATAAAAATTGATGAATTAGACTTTATCTAAATTTAAAACCTCTGTTCATGAAGATATTACTAATTGGATGAAAAGATAATTTTTTACTGGAACAAAATATTTGCAAGTATATGTCTGATAATAGGCTTGCACCCAGCAAATACAAAGAAATCTCAAAACTCAAAAGAAATCAATCCAATAAACAACTGAGCAAAGCAAAAGATTTAAACAGACACTTGCCCAAAGAATACATGAAGACAAATAATTGTAAGTAGGCACATAAAAATATATATAATGCTACATATACATAATTCATTATATAGATATTATATATAATGAGAGAAATTCTTAGTCATTAGAGAAATGCAAATTAAACCACAAAGATATACCATTATATACCTTTTGGAATGACTAAAATTAAAAGGACAGATCATAAGGAGTGTTAATAAGGACGTGGAGAAACAAACTTCTATACATGGCTGGTAGGAATTTTACATAATATCACTACTTTGAAAAACAGTTTGTCCGTTTCTAAAAAGAAAATTATTAAACATACGACCACCATATGGACAAGCTATTCTACTCCTAGGCAGTTACCCAAGAAGAAGGAAAGTCTATGTCCTTATAGAAAGTTATACTTGAAAAAACACCCAAATACCCATCAGCAGATGAATGAACAAACAAATCATGGAGTATATATGCATACAATGGAATATTACTCTATAATATTTAGGCTGAATGAAAGAAACCTTACTAAACAAAAAACATACTATATGATTCCACTTTATTAAAACTATGGAAAATGTAAATTAATCTATACTGATATATCAGTGGTTGTCTGAGGGAGGATGGAAGGGTGGCAGTTGAAAGGGATTACAAAGGTCATAAGAAAACTCTTAGAGATGAAGAATATGTTCATTATGTTACTGCGGTAATAGTTTCATAGGTTTCTACATATGTCAAAACTTATTAAATATGTTCAGTTGATTTTGTCCCAATTATAAATCTTTTCTTATTAAGAGAAAATAAATCAACCCTACAGGAGTACAGTTCTACCTGTTAAAAATAGTTTTCTGTCCTTGGATGCCATGAATCAGACACATCCATTTGGCTCTATCATTGTTGGCCTCCTAAAACCGTGGTGCCCCTATCCACATGGTGAAAGGATAGAGACAGAACAATCCTGCTCCAAATGGATATTGTACAATTCTGAGTGGAACTGTAGGACTCCACTTTGTGGAATTTGTAAGTAAAAACCATATAGCACATTAGAAGTCATTAGATTCCACGGGTCTTTATTTTTCAAAAGAAAATGTTTAGGACATATGAGTAGCTGTTGCTTTATTTTCGTAGATTTTTAAATAAATACATGGCAGTAGCTCAGAGTAACATCTGCCAGTGTAGCAAAGACCAACAGCTTAATTTGAGTCACCAGAGTAGCATGAGCAATTTCAGTACTTTGTCCTCAATGCAGAAGCCATTTATTGCCCTTTGTAGGGCAATAAATTGATTTTTCTACCTTTAAAAGATGTTTTACTTAAATTGTGCAAACATGATTTACAACAATTAGCGACAGTGTAGTTCTTAGACATTGGAGTCAGCTCAATATGGACAACACACAAACTACAATTTCTAACCCAGCAGAAGAAAATGAATCCAAGAATTTATATCAACCTTTATATTCTTTGGTTTTCTTTCTAGTATGTAATACAAAAGTATTTTTAGTATAAAATGTTTAAAATTTTTCTAATATATGTGAAATGTATTTGAAAAAATAAATGTTGATATGTAATCCTGTTATTGTGGGTATCAATTTTAGCACATTTGTTTTTTTCATCCTCTTACTGCAACCCTCGAATGCTAATTGGCAAAGAGATACACTCCAACTGATATGCTCTGGCATTGCAAAAGGCATTACCCAGAGTATCTTGCTGAATTATGGCACCTATAATGTCAACAGAAGATATCTAAAGACTCCAAAATTTGGGACTTATTTTTAAAGGTACCTCATAGATTGCTTTCTGCATTGTTCATGACAAGTGCTGAGGACTATGACATGACATGACCATCACCATACAAACATGAAATTGCCTACTGTTGCTTGAAACTGCACAATAAAAATTTATTCCTTGGGTTAAACATTGAGCTGTCTGTAGGGTAAAATACTTTTAAATTAAACTTCATTTTAATCATTAGGGTTTTTAAGTTTATTTTAAAATTTATCCTTATGAGATTTTTAGTTTATTTTTATTTGGTTTACTATTTATTTTAGTTAATTTAGTTTTGCTTTATATTTATAGGAAAATTGGAAGATAGAGTGCCCATATACTCACACAGCCAGTTTTCCCCATTGTTAAATTAGCACCTTACATTAGTGAACAGATGGTACCTCTGTTACAATTAATGAACCAATACTGATACGTTACTATTAACTGAAGTCCATACCTTATTCATATAGCCTTAGATTTTACCAAATGTGCTGGTTCTGTTTCAGGATCCCATCCAGGCTGCTACTTTGCATTCAACCACCTACCTCTTTAGGCTTCTCTTGACTGTGACAGTTTCTTAGATTTACTTTGGTTTTTGGTATTTTATAGATGTTACTCCATTGGACTTCTTTGATGTTTTTCTGATTACACTGGAGTTACAGATTCTTTGGAGGGTGACCCAGAGATAAAATGCCATTCTCATCATATCATATCGTGGTTATGTGTTATCAACATGATTTGCCACTCTTGATGTTCACCACCTGGCTGAGGTAGTGCTTGACAGTTTTCTCCATTTTAAAGTTTAATCTTTTTCCCTCCTTTTCACAACGGAATGAAGAAAATTCAGTCACTGTGCACCTAATGAGTGGGCAGTTATGCTCCACCTCCTTGATGGACAGTAGCTACATAATAATTTGGAATTATTTGGAACAAGAGATTTGCTTCTTCTATCCACTAATTTATATTTTATTTATTCATATCTGTGTGAGTCCATTAATATTTATTTTATAGTCTAGGTTATAAACCAATATAACTTTATTTTGTTGCTCAAATTGTTCCAGCTTTGGTCATGGAGAGCTCTTTCAGTTGGTCCTGTCTCACTTTAACATACTCCCATAAATATGGGTTTATGGGACTTTAAAAAAAATTCCTTATTTTCTAGCTCTATAAGATGCTCCAGAATTATCTTACATATTTTTTGTTGAAATCTGAAATCATTTCTTCATAATGACGTTTTCTCCTTTGTTGGAGAATGTTAGAAACCAAGATCGAGAGCTTGATGTGCTTGTTGATACTGGAGTGTCATTGATTCAAGGCCCTGTCAACTGACCAGATCAAGGAACTATATGTGTATATGCTGAGACATGTATATGCACATATATAGATTTATAAATATTGTGTATGTAACTATCTGTATCCATATTAAGCTACACATGAGTTCATTCTGATGTTCTCCAGTCTGGCAACACACATCACTGCAGCCTCCTACCCTTGCTTATCTGTAGACTCCCACTACAGCATCGAGTCACCTGGCTCACATCATACACCATCCACTTGGTTAGTTGCTTACTTTCAGTATATGTGAACAGTGGCATCAGAATTATTAACCTGTACCTTAGTTTCTTGTGCCTTCAGCCTTACTGACTTTTCTCATTTCCAAATCTACTTAGGTAGGCACCCTTTCCCCCACTCCCTTCAATAAAGTTGTTTCATATGTTCAGAATACAATTAGGTTGTTATCACATTCTGCATTCTATCCTGGGTTCCCCAAACCTCCTAAATTCATTTTTATATTTGCATACATTAGGGTTCACTCTTTGTGCTGTAAAGTACTTTGGATTTTGACAAATGCATTGTGTGATGGTATCCACCATTACAGTGTCATATTCTATACCAGATACAATATTGTATTGTATAATATTGTATAATTTCTGTATTGTATAATATTCTGACTAGATATAATACTGTATAGTATAATAGTGTACAGTATAATTATAATATACTATAATACTATATAGAATACTGTATAATACAGTATAGAACACTATACTGTAATGGTGGATTCCTCACATTATGCATTTGCACCACTCTAAAATCCTGTGTGCTTTAATTATTCATCCTTCCCTTCTCTCTCACCAAATAATCACTTGCAACTACTAATTTTTTTGCTGTCTCTATAGTTTTGCATTTTTCAGAATGCGACTTAATTGGAGTCATACCATAAGTTGCCTTTTCATACTGGCTTCTTTCACTTACAATATGCATTTAAGATTCATACATGTCAAAAAGGAACGAGATCATGTCCTCTGCAGGGCCATGGTTGGAGCTGGAGGCTATTATCCTTAGCAACCTAACACAGGAACAAAAAACTGAATACCACATGTACTCACTTATAAGTGAGAGATAAATGATGAGAACACATAGACTGGAACAACACACAGTGGGACCTATGGGAGGGTAGAGGTTGGGAAGGAGAAGATCAGGAAAAATAACTAATGGGTATGAGGTTTAGTACCTTGCTGATGAAATAATCTATATGACAAACCCCTATCACATAAATTTACCTGTGTAAAAAACCTGCACATGTACATAAACTTAAAATAAAAGTTAAAAAATTTATATGTGTCATTTGTGACTTGATAGCTCACTTCTTAGTAACATTTTATTTTATTAATGAATCGCAGTTTATCCATTCACTTATTGAAAGATACCTTGGTTGCTTTCAGTTTGAGGAGATTGTAAATAAAGATTTTGTAAACTTTTACGTAGACATAATTTTTTTAATTCATTAAGTAAATACCTTGGAGTGTGATTGCTGGATTATGTGGTTAGAGTATGTTTAGTTTTTTAAAAAACAGCCAAATTGTCTTTGAAGTGGCTATATCATTTTCCATTCCTACCAACAATGAATGAGAGTTACTGTTGCTCTTCATTCTTACCATTAACTAGTATTGTTATTTTCATTTCTAGTTTAATTCCATTGTGGTCTGAGAAAATACATTGTATGATTTTGATTCTTTTAAATTTGGGAAAGTGTGTTTTAGGATACAGAATGTTATCTACCTTAGTGAATGTTTCATGTGAGCTTGAGAAAAATATATAATCTATTGTTGTTGGAAAGAGTTGTCTATAAATACCAATCAAATCAAATTGATCAATAGTACTCTTCAGGTCAAATACAGCTCCAACCATGTCCCTGCAAAGGACATGATCTCATTCTTTTTTGACACGTATGAATCCTAAATGCATATTGTAAGTGAAAGAAGCCAGTATGAAAAGGCAACTTATTGTATGACTCCAATTAAGTCCCATACTGAAATACGCAAATGCTTGAGCTATCAATTACTTACAGAGTAGTGTTGAGGTCTCCAGCAATAACAATTAATTTGGCTATTTCTCCTATCAGTGTGATTAATTTTTGTCTCACATATTTTGACATTCTGTTGTTAGATGTCTACCCATTTAGGATTGTTTTGTCTCTCAGAGAATTGGTCACTTTATCATTATGTAATACCACTCTTTATTCCTAATAATTACCTTTGTTTTGAAGTCTGCTTGTCTGAAATTAATATAGATACTCCAATTTTTATTTGATTATTTGATTATTGCTACCATGGTTTATCTTTCTCCATCCCTTTACATTGAATCTGTGTCTTGATAATTAAAGTGGATTTCTTGTAGACAACGTATAGTTACAGATAAAATATAGTTGGATTCTTTTTCGTCCACTCAAACAAACTGCATCGTTAATTAATGCATTTTGACCACTTACATTTAAAGTGATGATTGGTAGAGTTGGATTAATGTTTAACTTATTTGTAATTGTTTTCTAATGGTTGCATATATTCTTTGTTTCTGTTTATCATCTTTTAATGCCTTTACTGGTGTTAATTAACAATTTTACATAGTTCTATTTTATCTTCTCTCTTAGCACATCAATTATCACTTAAAAAAACATAGTAATTGCCCTAGAGTTTGCAATGTGCATTTTTTCCAGCTGTATTGATGTATATTGACAAATAAAAATTTTATGTACTAATGACATACAACAAATGTTCAGATCTATGTAAAACATTGTGAGATGATTACAACAATCAGGCTAATTAACATATCCATCACTTCAAGTAATTATCTTTTTTATTTTGTGGTGAGAATATTTCTACTTTCTTAGCAAACTTTAAGTGTAGAGTACAGTATCATTATAATCACCGTGATGTACAATCAATCTCAAGAACTTATTCATCCTATCTATCTGAAATTTTGTACCCTTTGACCAGCATCCCCCATTTTCCCTACTGCCCAGCCCCTGCCAACTATCATTCTACACACTGCTTCTTTCAGTTCAACTGTTTTAGGTTTCAGATTTAAGTGAGATCATGCAGTATTTGCTTTTCTATACCTGGCTTATTTAACTTACCATAATATCCTCCAGGCTCATCCGTGTTGTTGTAATTACAAGATACACTTCTTGTGTAAATATTTTTTCATGTGGTAGAATATACATATTTGTGTGTACATATATATACACGTATATGTGTATATGTGTATATATACACGTATATGTATATATGTATATACATGTACGCCATTTTCTTTATTCATTCACCTATCTATGGACACTTAAGTTGATTCCATATCTTGGCTATTGTGAATAATGATGCAGTGAACACAGTAGTGGAGACTTCTCTTCAACATACTGATTTTATTTCCTTTGGATATATACTCAAAAGTGGGACTGCTGAATTATATGACAGTTTTGTTGTTTATAATTTTTTTAGGCACCTCCATACTGTTTTTCATAATGGCTGTACTAATTTACATTCCCACTAATGGTGTACAGGGTTTTCTTTTCTACACATCTTCACCAACTTTTGTCATCTTTTGTCTTTTGATTAATAGTCATTCTAACCTGTGTGAGGTGGTATCTTATTATGGTTTTAATTTGCACTTCCCTGGTGATTAGTTATATTGAGGATGTTTTCATATATTATATTAATCTGTTCTTGCACCACTATAAAGAAATACCTGAGACTGGGTAATTTGTAAAGAAAAGAGGTTTAATTGGCTTACAGTTCTGTAGGCTCTACAGGAAGCAAGGTGGCATCAGCTTCTGGGGAAGCCTCAGAAAAAGCACAAAGTGGGGAGGTGCTACACACTTTTAAACAACCAGATCTCACAATAACTCACTCACTCACTCACTATCACAAGAACAGCACCAAGAGAATGGTGCTAAAATATTCATGAAAAACCACCCCCACAATCCAATCCTCCCACCAGACCCCACCTCCAACACTTAGGATTATAATTGAATGTAAGATGAGATTTGGGTGAGGACACAAATCCAAATTATATCATACACCTATTAGCCATTGGTATGTATTCTGTTGAGAAATGTCTACTCAGATCCTTCATCCACTTTTTAATCAGATTATTTGTTTTTTTACTATTGAGTTGTTTCATTCCTTATGTATTTTAAATATTAACCCCTTATAAGATGTATGGTTTACAAATATTTTCTCCTATTCTGTAGATTTTCTCTTCATTCTGTTGATTATTTCCTTTGCTGCAGAGAGGTTTTTAGTTGGAAATGATCAGATATCTCTATTTTTGCTTTTAGGATCATATTCAAAATATCATTGTCCAGACCAATGTTATGTAGTTTTCCCCTCAATTTTTTTCCCAGTAGTTTCAGTTTTTATGTTTAAGATTTTAATTCGTTTTGAGCGGATTTTTTGTTTATGGTGTGAGATAAGGGTCCAAATTCATTCTTCTGCATGTAGAAAACAAATTTTCCCATTGCTTATTAAGGAGACCATCTTTTCTCCATTGTATATTCTTGACAGCTCTGTCAAAGATCAATTGGCCATAAATGCATGAATTCATTTCTGAGCTGCTCTATTCTGTTTCATTGTCTATATGCCCATTTTTATGCCAGTGCCATGCTGTTTTGATTACTTTAGTTTCATAGTATAATTTGAAGTCGCAATACAATGTTATACTATACTACAGTATAGTACAAATACTGTAAGTATTATGATATATCTAGCTTTGTTCCTTTTGCCCAAGTTTGCTTTGGTTACTCAGGGTCTTTTGTGGTTCTATATTAATTTTAGCATTGCTTTTTCTATTTTTGTGAAAAAAATGCCATTGGAATTTTGATATGGATTGCATTGAATCTCTATACATTGCTCTGGGTAGTATGAACATTTGAACAACACTAATACTTGCAATCCATGAACACAAGATATCTTTGCATTTATTTGTGTCTTCTTCAATTTCTCTCATATATGTTTTATAATTTTCAATGTACACATCTTTTACCTTCTTGGTTAAACTTATTCTGAAATATTATTTGTTGCTATTGTAGATGGAATTGTTTTCTTGATTTTATTTTCACACTGTTTATTGTAAGTTGATATGGTTTTTCTGTGTCCCCACCCAAATCTCATCTTGAATTGTAGCTCCCATAATTCCCTCATGTTGTGGGAGGAACACACTGGGTCCCAATTATTTTAAGATAATTGAATCATGTGGCCAATTTCCCCCATAGTTTTCCCGTGGTAGTGAGTAAGTCTCATGAGAGCTGATGGTTTTATAAGGGGAAGCCCCTTCCTCTTGGCTCTCATTCTATTCTTTTGTCTGCTGCCATGTGAGACGTGCCTTTAACCTTTTGCCATGATTGTGAGGCCTCCTCAGCCACATGGAACTGTGAGTCCATTAAACCTCTTTCTTTTGTAAATTGCCCAGTCTCAGGTATGTCTTTATCAGCAGCATGAAAGCAGACTAATACAACTAATACAGTAAATTGGTGCCAGTAGAATGGAGTGCTGCTGAAAATATACCCAAAAATGTGGAAGCAGCTTTGGAACTTGGTAACAGGCAAAGGTTGGAACAGTTTGGAGGGTTCAGAAGAAGACATGAAAATGTGGGAAAGTTTGGAATTCCCTAGAGACTTGTTGAATGGCTTTGACCACAATGCTGATAATGATATACACAATGAAATCCAGGCTGAGGTTGTCTCAGATGGAAATGAGGAACTTTTTGGGAACTAGAGTAAAGGTGATTCTCGTTATGTTTTAGCAAAGAGACTGACAGCATTTTGCCCCTGCCCTCGAGATTTATGGAACTTTGAACTTCAGAGAGATGCTTTAGGGTATCTGGCAGAAGAAATTTCTCAGCAGGAAAACATTCAAGGTGTGACTCAGGTGCTGTTAAAGGGATTCATTTTTAAGAGGAATCAAAGCACAAAAGTTTGGAAAATTTGCAGCCTGACAATGTGACAGAAAAGAAAATGCCATTTTCTGAGGAGAAATTCAAGCCAGCTGCAGAAATTTGCATAAATAATGAGGAACGGAATGTTAATCACCAAGATGATGGGGAAAAAATGTCTCCAGGGCATGTCAGAGACCTTTGCAGCAGCCCCTCCCCTCACAGTTCTGGAGGCCTAGGAGGAACTGGCCAGATCCAGGGTCCATCTGCTGTGTAGTCTAGTCCCCTGCATCCCAGCTGCTCCAGATGTGACTAAAAAGGGCAAGGTAAAGCTCGGACCATTGCTTCAGAGGGTACAAGCCCCAAGTCTTGGCAGCTTCCATGTGGTGTTGAGCCTGCAGGGGCACAGAAGTCAAGATTTGAGGTTTGGGAAACTCCATCTAGATTTCAGAGGATGTATGGAAATGCCTGGATGTCCAGGCAGAAGTTTGCTGCAGGGGTGTGGCTCTCATGGAGAACCTCTGCTAGGGCAGTGCTGAAGGGAAATGTGGGATGGGTGCCCACACACAAAGTCCCCACTGGGGTGCTGCCCAGTGGCCTCTGAGAAGAGGGCCACTGTCCTTCAGACCCCAGAATGGTAAGTCCACAGACAGCTTGCACTGTGTGCCTGGAAAAGCCTCAGACACTCAATGCCAGCCCATGAAAGCAGCCGGGAGGAAGGCTATACCCCACAAAGTCACAGAGACAGTACTTCCAGCCACCATGGGAACCCACCTCTTGCATCAGCATGACCCAGATGTGAGACATGGAGTCAAATTAGATCATTTTGGAGCTTTAAGATTGGACTACCCTGCTAGATTTTGGACTTGCATGGAACCTGTAGCCCCTTTGTGTTGGCCAGTTTCTCCCATTGGGAACAGCTGCATTTACCCAATGCCTGTATCCCCATTGTATCTAGGAAGTGACTAACTTGCTTTTGATTTTACAGGCTCATAGGTAGAAAGGACTTGCCTTGTCTTGTATGACATTTTGGACTGTGGACTTTTGAGTTAATGCTGAAATGAGTTAAGACTTTGAGGGACTCTTGGGAAGGCATAATTGGTTTTAAAAGGTGAGGACATAAGATTTGGGAATGGCCAGGAGCAGAATGATATGGTTTGGCTCTGACCCCATCCAAATCTCATCTTGAGCTAAGGTTCTCATAATTCCCTCATGTTGGGAGGAACCCAGTGGGAGAACCACTTCCATGGTTCTGGTTTCCCCAGTATTGTTTTTCTTTTTAAGTCCTAGGAGACATGATGGTTTATAAGGGGAAAACCCCTTTCGTTTGGCTCTCATTCTCTTCTCTTGTCTGCTGCCATGTGAGACATGCTTTTCACCTTCCACCATGATTGTGAGACCTCCCCAGTCATGTGGAACTGTGAGTCCATTAAACCTCTTTCTTTTATAAATTGCCCAGTCTTGTGTATGTCTTTATTAACAGCATGAAAACAGACTAACATATTAGTGTATAGAAATGCCACTAAATTTTGTATGTTGATTTTCTATCCTACAGCTTTACTGAATTTATTTATTAGTTCTAACAATTTTTTTAATGCAGTCTTTAGTTTTCTGTTATTATTTATTTAAATTTGCTTTTTCCTATTTCTCTTTCTCTGCTTCTTCTGAAACTCCCATAATGCATATATTGGTTCATTTGCTGGAGTCCCACAAGTTTCATAGGCTTTCTTCACTCTTTTTCATTCATTTTGTTGTTGTCATTTCTCTGACTGAGTATCTTCAAATAACCTGTCCTCAGGCTCAGTGATTCTTTCCACTGCTTGATTGAGTCTGCTGTTGAAGCTGTCTGTTGAATTCAGTTCAGTCATTGTGTTCTTTGTGTCCAGAATTTCTGTCTGGTTCTTAGTAAGTTCTATCTCTTTGTTGAATTTCTCATTTTGTTCGCATATTATTTTTCTGATTTCATTTGGTGTCTATCTGTATTCCTTTGTAGCTCATTAAACTTCTTTTAAATAATTATTTTGAATTCTATATCAAACATTTTGTAGATCTTTATTTCTTTACAACCGGTTATCAGTATTTACTTTGTTCCTTTGGTAGTGTTATGTTTCCCTGATTATTAATGATGTTTGTGTCCTTGCATTGGCATCTGCGCATTTGAAGAAATGAACATCTTTGCTAGTCTTTACAGACTACTTTTGGAGGAAAAGCCCTTCAGTAAGACAATCTATAGGTTTCAGGCAGGCTGCCTGGCAGGTTCCTTGGGCTGGCTTGCTGCTGGAATCTTTGGATAGGCTGACTTGGTGCTTGGGTCAGTTGGAAGGTGGGCCTGTGCCTAGGTCCACAAGGGTGGCCCTAGGACAAGGATTTGAATCCTGAGGCCATGGTAGCCAAGGAGGCCTGGATCCTGAGGCCATAGTAGCTTGCTTGGTACCAGGTCCACTTGGTGAGCCAGTCGGTCAGTCCCCACAGACAGGCTTGAAGTCTGTACCCACAGGGTAGTAGGAAGAGACCTGACACTATGCATGCAAGGACCATCCTGAAGTCTGTGTCCGCAAGAGTTAACCTGGCACTAGGATGTTCTTCAAGTCTGAAGCTGCAAATGGCAGCCTGGAGCTTGAGAACAGAGGGTTTTATAGATCCTTGATTTATAAGGCTATCCTGAAACCTGGGACTATGAGTCTGAGTCTCCAGGGGCAGACCTGAGTCCAGAGGTGTGATGGTAAACCTGAAAACTGGGGACTTGGGGACTGGTCTGGAACCTGGGCTGGTCTGGCTTGTTGCTAAGGCAGGTCTAAAGCCTGAAACCACAGAGGGAGGCCTGAGCCTGAAAACACAGGAGTTGGCCTGGTGATGGAGCAGGCTTGGAGTCTGGGACATCAGGAGTGGGCCTACAGCTTGCAACTATAGGACTGGTTGGGTGCTAAAGGGGAGAGCTTCACACTGGGATTAACCAGAGTGGGCCTAGTGCTGGGGTCCATAGTGAATCAGGTGCTCATTTTAGTCTCCTCCCCACAATCTAAAGGTTATATCTCCCCGTGCTGTGCTGACTGGACTTAGAAGAGGGGTGATGTGGGTCTTGTGAAACTGTCGTCCCTATCTTCTTCCATGTGACTTTTTCTATTTCTGTGCTATACCCAGGTGCTGTAGTCTTTCACCTGGACTCCTTAGCCCTTGTGAAAGATTTTTGCACGTAGATATTTGTTCAAATTGATGCTACTGCAAGGGGAAGAGAGTTGGAAAGTTCTATTCTGCTATCTTCTTGATTTCACTCTGCAGAATATATGTTTTTAACTAATCTAAGTCTACTTTTAAAGTATACTACTTCATTCCAATGCAAGTACTTTATAACAGAATATTCCCAATTCTTACTTCTTATCTGATAATATTGTTGTCATTTGTTTCATATACTTACATGCTATCATCACCCAATACAGTGTTACTATTATCATTATAAACCTTTTACTATTATCATTATAAACCTTTTAGATCAATTAAGAATAAATATATATATATATATATATATATATATATATATATTTTACCTTCATTTAGTCCTTCTCCAATACCTCCTTTCTTTATGTGGATCTGAGTTTCTGACCTATCATTTTTCTGTACCTGAAGAATTTCTTGCCAGATAGTCTACTGGTGATAAATTCCCTCAGGTTTGTTTGTCTGTGAAAGTTATATTTTTCCTTCACTTTTGAATGATGATTTTGCTGAATGTAAAATACTAAGTTGATGTTATTCTTCTTCTAACACTTTGCTTTATTTTACTTTCTTCTTGGATGCATGATTTCTAAATAAAAGTCTGGTCTAATAGTTCTTTGTTTGTCTATAGGTACACTTTCTTGTTTTTTTTTTGTTTGTTTTTGCTATTTGAATATGATGTGACCAGGTGTCATTTTTTGGTATTTATGAGCTTCATATTATCTGAGATTCCTAGTGTTATAGTTTGATGTCTGTCACTAATTTTGGAAAGTTCTGTGCCTTTATAGTTCAAAGATTTTTCTGTTTCATTCTTTCTTCTCTCTCTGATAATCCAATGATATGTAGGTTATTCTTTTAGAAATTGTCCTACAGTTCTTGGATTTTTCTCTTCTGTTTAATTATTACTATTCTGTTTTTCTTTGTATTTTAGTTTGGAAAAGTTCTACTGATATATATCCAAGCTCACTAATTCATTTCTTGGCCATGTTCAGTCAACTGATTAGTCCACCAAAGGCATTTTTCAAGTTTTAGTATTTTCATAAGTTTCTGTTTTAGAGTTCTCATTTATCTGCTTTCATTCTCCTTTGTTTTTGTACATTGTATATTTCTTATTAAAGCCTTTAATATATTAATAATAATAATTTTAAGTTCCTTGTTTAATAATTCCAACATGTGTGTCATATTTGAGCCTGAACCAGATATTTACTTTTTCTCTTCATACTTTGTGTTATCTTCCTTTTAGTATGCCTTATAATTTTTGTTGAAAGTTGAGCATGATAAATGAATAATAAAAATGGTCACAAAAATAAGTGTAAAAGGAACTAAGGTAAATATGTCTTTAGTGTGAGATTTTGTCTTAATCTGGCTAGAGCTGTAGGCGCCAGAGGCTCTAAATTAATCTAATGCCCTTGTTTTTGTCTCCCCTCTTGACCTCAGTCTTCACTAAGTACTTCTCAGAGATAATCTGTGTCTTGCAGTTCTTCCATCTATAATCCACTGTTACGCTGGAGCCCATTAGTGTGATGGTAAAGTGTGGGGGAGGGAAAGCATTTGATAATCTTATGATTAAATCTTAGCCTGTGTCCCTGGTCTGTGACTGTCACAAGTGCTTCTTAGGTTTTTTGTCCCCCCACCCCCCTTTTCACTAATGAGGTGAGACAAGAAGGCTAAGGTCGGGGTAGAGGGGTGGTGGCCTGGAATAAGAGAAATGCATTTTCCTCAAGTAGGATAAGGCTCCTGTAAAGTCTTTTTCTCTAAAAAGTATGTCTTTGTAATGGAGAACATGCTGGGGATATTTCACCATGGTTACGCTAACTCTCCCTTTGCCAGTCGTGAGATCATTTTCAGAGCTTCAATATAAGGGTCTGACAGGGTTTTCAGAGTAAACCTATAAAAATGTAGGCCTCCCCTGAGACTGTGGCCCGTAGCACTTTCTTACTGTCATACTTTCCCACACTCAGCCTTCCATAATTCACCAAAATATGATTCCAGTGGTTTCTCTGCTCAGTAAGCAAATTTCATTTGTGACCTTAATTTCACATGTCTCTCCAGATTTCAGGGTAGTAGTGTTCCCTGTGACTTTATGTCTCTGATGGGTCTAAGGAAAGTAATTAATTTTCAGTTTGATCAGCTTTTTTCCCCTTGAATTATAGAGGATTGAATAATCAATCCTCTATTATTATTGAATAATCAATCCTCTATAATTTTATGATTTTATAAATTTATAAATTTTATAAATTTATAATATTACCTTCTTATTTTAAGGATGGTAGTGATGTTTTCCAAGCTTTTTTTCATGCTGAATCTGATTTCAGAAGTCTATATAGGGTAATATTTATAAAAGCAATATTCTAGAAGAAATAACATGATAAATCCTTACACTTAATATATATTGGACACTGTATTATTTATATATAGTCTATTATTTAAAAGATAAAACATCTATAAGATAGTTGTCAGAAGACCTAGTATCCAATACTGTATGCTTTTTACTAAGTCATGCTGCCTCATGTTTCGGAAACCTTGATCTCATATTTAAATAGAAAGACTTACAACAAATTTTTTTTTCAGCAGAAAATATTTTGGTCAGCAGGACTAAACTGTATTAATTACTGAAACACTGTTTGACAAGCAGACTCCGTGTTGAGAAAAGGCCTTGAGGCTTCTATCAGACTCTCTTTTTTCTTCTATTTGGTCTTTAAATGAGCTACATTTTGCTTATACACCTCCAGAATAAAATTGGGATTTTTTTTAAAAAAAGAAATGACAGTTTATTTTTTAAAAAGGTCAACTCTAAGCAACCGGAAAACTTTGCGTCTTTAGAATATATTTCAAACAAAGAAAAATTTGAAAGGACAATTGCAGGACAGAGAAATCCTTACTAACATAAGAGAACTCTACAAAAAAAATGTCACAACATATGGCACAGTATTTTCTTCAGAAAAGCAAGCCTCCTGGGACCTGGTTCTTTGATACTAATCACAACAGTAATTAGAAATGATGTTGGTTAGTGTTCATGAATGTTTTCCATGTTTAGTACAAATATACAACTAACCAAGGTGTCTTCCTTTTCCCACCCCGTTGGTGGCCTGACAAGTTCATCTCTAACATTGGTTTCACTATTGCTGATGCTAGAGACTTGTCACACACATTTCCAATAATGAAACTGGAAAACTGTTTGAAAGCCTTTCTTTAATTATAGTTGTTTAGTCTCTAAATAATAGTTCTGAGGTTTGCAGAAAAGTAAAACAAATAATAGGAGGTTTTAAAGCGAACTCGAGCATGTAAATGTGGGTTTGGCAGGTAAGCATCCAAACAAAAGAACTACTCTATATTCAGAAACACTGGTATCGAAATGTTATGTGGATCAAATCTACATTGTGACCGAGCTGTTTTCAAGTGTCAATGGGAAGATTTTAATCAAGAAAGCATGGGCAGTATTGATGGCAGAATTTTGTGTTGTAAATATAGAAGCCAGTCTAAGTGGGCTGGGACTATACGATATGGGAGTCAATTAGGAATAAAAAACAAAAGGGATGCATCTTTTTCTGATTTTTTTTAACTTTTATTTTAAGTTGAGGGGTGCCTGTGCAGGTTTGCTACATAGGTAAACTAGTGTTATCAGGGTTTGTCGTACAGATTATTTCATCACCTAGGTACTAAGGCTATCACCCATCAGTTATTTTTCCTGTCCTCTCCCTCCTCTCACCCTCCATCCTCTGTTAGGCCCTAGTGTGTTGTTTCCCTCTATGTGTTCATGTGTTCTTATGATTTAGCTCCCACTTATAAGTGACAACATGTGGTATTTGGTTTTCTGTTCCTGCATTAGTTTGCTAAGAATAACAGCCTCCAGCTCCATCTGTGTCCCCTCAAAGAACATGGTCTCATTCGTTTTTATGGCTGCATAGTAAGCATGGTGTATATATGTCACATTTTCGTTATCCAGTCTATCACTGAAGGGCATTCAGGTTGATTCTATGTCTTTGATATTCTGAATAGTGCTGCAATGAACATACGCATGCATGTGTCTTTATAATAGAATGATTTACATTCCTTTGGGTATATACCCAGTAATGGGATTGTTGGGTCAAATGGCATTTCTGTCTAGGTCTTTGAAGAATCATCACACTGTCTTCCAGTGGTGTAACTAATTTACACTCCCACCAAAAGTATATAAGCATTCCTTTTTCTCCACAACCTCTCCAGCATCTGCTATTTTTTGACTTTTTAATAGTAGCCATTCTGACTGGTGTGAGATGGTATCTCATTGTGGTTTTTATTTGCATTTCTCTAGTGATCAGTGATGTTGAGATTTTTTCATATGATTGTTGGTCACATGTATGTCTTCTTTTGAAAAGTGCCTGTTCATGTCTTTTGCCTACTTTTTAATAGGATCACTTGTTTTTATCTTGTAGATTTCAGTTCCTTATAGATGCTTGATGTTACACTTTTGTCAGATGCATAGTTTGCAAAAAATTTTTCCCATTCTGTTGACTGTCTTTTTATTCTGTTTATAGTTTCTTTTGCTGGGCAGAAGCTCTTTAGTTCGATTAGATTCATTCATCAATTTTTGCTTTTGTTGCAATTGCTTTTGGTGTCTTCATCATGAAATGCTTACCTGTGCCTATATGCTAAATAGTATTGCCTAGGTTATCTTCCAGGGATTTTTTGTTTGTTTGTTTGTTTGTTTTAATTTTGGGTTCTACATTTAAGTCTTTGATTCATCTTGAGTTAATTTTCGTATATGGTGTAAGAAAGGGGTCAAGTTTCAATCATTTGCCTATGGCTAGTCAGTTATCCCAGCTCCATTTATTGAATAGGGATTCTTTCCCCATTGCTTGTTTTTTGTCAGGTATGTCAAGGATCAGATAGTTCTAAGCATGTGGCCTTATTTCTGGGTTCTCTATTCTGTTCAATTCTCTATTATGTGTCTGTTTTTGTACAAGTACCATGCTGTTTTCATTACTGTAGCCCTGTAATATAATTTGAAGTCAGTTAGTGTGATGCCTCCAGCTTTGTTCTTTTTGCTTAGGATTGCCTTGGGTATTCAGGCTCTCTTTTCATTTCATATGAATTTTAAAATAGTTTTTTTTTCTTTTTGTTTCTTTGGTTGGTTTTAGTTCTGTGAATAATTACAATGGTACTTTAATAGAAATAGCATTGAATTTATACATTGATTTGGGTGCTATGGCCATATTAACAATATTGATTCTTCCTAACCATGAGCATGGAAGTTTTTGCATTTGTTTGTGTCATCTCTGATTTCTTTGAGCAGTGTTTTGTAGCTCTCATTGTAGAGATTGTTTACCTCCTAATTAGCTGTATTCCTAAGTATTTTTTATGGCAATTGTGAATGGAATTACATTCCTGATTTAGCTCTCAGCTTGATGGCTCTTGATATATAGAAATGCTACTGATTTCTGCACATTGAGTTTGTATTCTGAGATTTTGTTGAAGTTGTGTATCAGCCTAAGGAGCTTTTGGGCTGAGACTGTGAGGTTTTCTAGATAGAAGCTCATATTGTCTGCAAAGAGGGATAATTTAAGTTTCTCTCTTCTTATTTGGATTCCCTTTATTTATTTCTCTTGCCTGATTCCCCTGGCCAGGGCTTCCAATACTATGCTGAATAGGAGTGGTAGAAGAGGGCATCCTTATCTTGTGCCAGTCTTCAAGGAGAATTCTTCCAACTTTTGCCCATTCAATATAATGTTGGATGTGGGTTTGTCATATATAGCTCTTATTGTTTTGAGTTATGTTTCTTTAATGCCTAGTTTATTGAGAGTTTATAACATGACATTTTATATAAAATTTTTTTTTCTGTATCTATGGAGATGATCATGTGATTTTTGTTCTTAGTTCTGTTTATATGATGAATCACATTTATTGATTTGTATAGGTTGAACCAATCTTGCATCCCAGGGATAAAGCCTACTTGATTGTGGTGGATAAGCTTTTTGATGCACTACTAGATTTGGCTTACCAGTATTTTGTTGAGGATTTTTGCATTGATATTCATCAATGATATTAACCTAAAATTTTCTTTCTTTTTCT
>NW_012104220.1:685261-744153 GCF_000951045.1 Mandrillus leucophaeus | reverse complement strand
AAAACAAAAAACAGGTCCTGGATTTGTTGATCTTTCAATTTCTTTTTATGTCTCTGTCTCCTTTAGCTCAGCTTCAATTTTGGTTACTTCTTGTCTTCTGCTAACTTTGGGGTTGATTTGCTCTTGGTTCTCTAGTATTTTAGTTGTAATATTAAGTTGTTAACTTGAGATCTTTCTAGTTTTTTGATGCAAGCATTTAGTGCTATAAATTTCCCCCTTAATGCTGCCTTAACTGTGTCCCAGAGATTCTGGTATGTTATTTCTTTGTTCTCATTAGTTTCAAAGAACTTCTTAATTTCTGCCTTAATTTCTTTTTTTACCCAAAAGTCATTCAGGAGCAGGTCATTTGATTTTCATGTAATTGTATGGTTCTGAGTGAATTTCCTAGTCTTGATTTCTAATTTAATTTCTCTGTGGGCCAAGAGATTGTTATCATTTTAGTTCTTTTGCATTTGCTGGGGAGTGTTGTGTGTACAAATATATGGTTGATTTCAGAATATGTGTAGTATGTGTCATGTGGCAATGAGAATGTATATTCTGTAGTTTTGGGGTATAGAGTTCTATAGATATCTATCAGGTACATTTGATCCAGAGCTGAGATCAGGCCCTGAATATCTTTGTTAATTTTCTATCTCAATGATCTGTTTAATATTGTCAGTGGGGTGTTAAGGTTACCCACTGTAATTGTGTGGGAGTCCAAGTCTCTTTGAAGATCTCTAAGAATTTGCTTTATGAATCTGGGTGCTTCTGTGTTGGGTGCATATATTCTTAGGATGGTTGGGTATTCTTGTTGAATTGAACCTTCTGCCATTATTTAATGTCCTTCTTTGTCTTTGTTGATCTTTGTTGCTTTAAAGTCTGTTTTGCCTGAAATTAGGACTGCAACCCCTGCTTTTTTCTGTTTTACATTTGCTTGGTAGATTTTTTTTCCCCCTTTTCTTTTATTTTGAGCCTAAGGGTGTCATTACATGAGAGATGGATCTCTTGTAGACAGCATAACATTGAATCTTGTTTCTTTATACAGATTGCCACCTGTCTTAATTGAGGCATTTAGCACATTTACATTTAAAGTTAGTATTGATATGTGTGGATTTGATCCTGTCTTTATTATGTTAGCTGATTATTATGTAGATTCATTTATGTGTTTGCTTTATAGTGTTATTCATCTCTCTACTTCAGTGTATTTTTGTAGTGGCTGGCAATCATCTTTGCTTTCCATATTTAGTGCTTCCCTTAGGAACTCTTGTAAGGCAGCTCTGTTGGTAATAAATTCCCTCAGTATTTGCTGGTCTGAAAAGGATCTTATTTCCCTTTCACTTACAAGGTTTAGTTTGGCCAGATATTAAATTCTTGATTGGAATGTCTTTTCTTTAAGAATGTTGAATATTTGCCCCCAATCTCTTCTGACTTATAGGATTTCTGCTGAGTGGTCCATTGTTAGTCAGATAAGCTTCCCTTTGTAGGTCACCTGACATTTCTCTCTAGCTGTCTTTAACATCTTTTCTTTCATTTTGACCTTGAGGTCTCTGATGATTATGTGTCTTCGGGCTGATTTTCTTGTGAATTATCTTACTGCGGTTCTCTGCATTTCCTGCATTTAAATGTTGGCCTCTCTAGCTAGGTTGGGAACGTTCTTATGGATAATATCCTAAAATATGTTTTCCAAATTGGCCCCCTTCTCCCCATCTCTTTCAGAGATACCAATCAGTCATAGATTTGGTCTCTTTACATAATCCCATATTTCTCGGAGGTATGTTAGTTGATTTTCATTCTTTTTTTTTCTCTATTCTTGTCTGCTTGTCTTATTTCAGAAGGCAGTCTTCAAACTCTGAGATTATTTCCTCCACTTGGTCTATTCTGCTATTAATACTTGCAACTGCATTATGAAATTCTTATATTGTATTTTTCAGCTCTATCAGGTTGTTTATATTCTTTTCTATATGGGTTATTTTGTCTGCCAGTTTCTGCACTGTTTTATCATGATTTTCAGCTTCCTTGCATTGGGTTTCAATATACCTTTGTAGCTCAATGATCTTCCTTTCTATCCATATTCTGAATTCTGTTGCTCTC
This sequence comes from Mandrillus leucophaeus, assembly GCF_000951045.1. NCBI lineage: Eukaryota > Metazoa > Chordata > Mammalia > Primates > Cercopithecidae > Mandrillus > Mandrillus leucophaeus. Next base: position 742,083 of record NW_012104220.1, on the reverse strand, counting down.
ATTTCAGCCAGTTCATCCCAGTTTCCAAACCCTTGCTGGGAAGGTGATTTGCTGGTTTGCATGATAGAAGACACTCCAGGTTTTTGAGCTTTTGGCATTCTTGCACTGATTCTTTCTCATCTTTGTAGGCTTACTTACCTTCAATCTTTGAGATTGCTGACCTTTGGATAAATTTGTTTTTTCTTTTATCCTATTTGATGACCTTGAGGGTTTGATTGTGGTGCAATGTGGATTCAGTCAACTGGCTTTGTTGCTGGAAGATTTTTAGGGATACAATACTCAGCTTCCATCTCCTGTACTGCATACTCTAACTCTGGCATGGGGGGACTTGCATTGAGCCCTGACTTTGTTCTCTGGCTCCTCAAGGTTTGGAGTCTGCTGCACTGTGGTGGGCTGAGGTGCAGCAGCTGCAGCTGAGTGCTAGTGGATGCAGGGGTGCCTGCCTCCCTGTGGACTTTCACCACAGTGGTGGAGGCAACAGAGCTGTGAGAGTGGGGCTGCAGGGGGTCCCTGTTAGAGACTACATGAGCAGTTGCACTGGAGGTGGTGTTGGCTTGGGAACAGAGTACTGGTAGGTGCAGGTCTGGGTGCCTTCTCTGTGCCCTGCAAGCAGAAGTGATTGCTTAGGGTGTGGGAGGATCCACTGTTCTCTGCCTAGTGTTAGTGCAGAGTGGGGCACTGGTAGGCATGGCTTGCTGGCTCTGTGGTTATCAAAGCTCTTTCTTCAATGGCAGTCAGAGTGGGTATGGGGGTAAACTGCATTCCCTTGTGTTGGTTGGTAAAGAAAAACCTACTCATGCAGACATGTGCCCACAAAGGATGTGGGGAGTTTCCATGGGCCCAGGGGAAGCTGTAGTATGTGAAGGGAGTGTGAGATCTGGTGCATGGCCTTAGAAGCCACCTTGCTGGAGCTCTCCACAAGTCAGGCACAGTCCACCAGCACAGACGCTATGGTGTGGGCCGCCAGGGCCCTTGAGACTATCCTGTGAGCAGGCATGGCCAGGTTGGGGCCACAGGAGTGGCCACCAGACCAAAGGATACATGGGTTGGACCCGCCCCATCTGATGTGCAAGACTGCTCTACAGCAATCAGGTCCAACAATTCCCCTAGGGCTAAAGTCTCTTATAGGAGCAACTTGAGCCCAGGGGGATGGCCTTCCCTGGCTGGGCTCTACTTAGATGCTCCAGCACCAAATCTTCTGGACTCTACATCAGCTGGCTTGCTGCTGCTACTGTTTCTTTAAACAGCTCTCCCTGCCACCTTAAGTGTCCATGGAGGTTGAGAGGTCCCCTCTTGCTGGGTTTCCAGAGGCCTGTAGCAAGAGCAGATTGCTCCTTGCCAATTCAACTCATCCATTATCCTGGAGCTGTTGTGGTTCAAAAATGGGTCCCAGTGTGTGGCAGCCCATGCAGAGTTCCCAGCTTTCTCCTGCTTCAGCCCACTTTCCGTGTCTTCCCTCATCCATTCTTGGAAACTTCCCTCTGAACACCTGTTCAAAATACACCAGTTGTCTCAGTCCCGTGTGGGAGCTATTCCATTTGTCTGCATCTAGTGGCCATGTTGCTCTCTCTCCTTTTCTGATACTTCTCATGGAAGGCAGGAACATGGAGATGAGCACGATTAGATGACAGAGGGCATTTTGTGAAAACTATGAGTAGTCATTTCTTTCAAGAAGCCTAAAAGAATATTATTCTTTTTACCACTGTCATATTGGCCAGTGGGCAGGTTAATGTTATTTTAGAGGTTTACATGAAGGGTCAGCCTCATAAAGTTTCCTGCTTACTGCAGTGCAATCCTCAGCAAGTCACTGGGAAACTCCCTAGTGGGGTTGCAGTGCAAACACATAGGCAGCACTCTGATCAATGGGTTGAGAAGCCTCCTAAGAACGGGGGGCCAAGAACACAGATAAAACAAAGCTCTGTTGGGTTGCCTGGTGTGCAGGCTGTAGTGTGGGCAGAATGATTACTTCAAACAAGGACAATAGAGCCTTATGATGGAAATGATGTACACTGAAATTTCTAAAGGTTGTCTAACATTTTTCCCCTCTGAAAAGTCATGCTTCTATAATAATATTTACAAAGTTTAACATTTTAACCTGGTTAAACACACTTTGCCTTTTTCCTTTTTTTGCTGTCAATAAGCATCTATAACTAGCAACAAAATTAAGTAAGGTCAAAGAAATTTTCTGAAACTTCTCTTATGATGGATGTTCCTCAGAATAATGATGATCATGAAGCTAGAAATGTACTCAAGTTGATTCTCAATTATATGCACTAACAGAGAACAGAAATGGGGCAAACAATCCAAGTTGAGAGAATGGTTAAAAAAATACTTTTTTGACTTTAGAAATAACTTATATGATTTGTCTCCAGAGTATGCACTTTCATAATTTTGAATAATTTCTCTCCTTAAAAACTCTTCAACTATTCTTGTCAACTATAGGATAAAGTCCAATAATTCTTAATGTACCCCTTATGATCTGTGACCTGTTTCCATAAGTCTTTGTCCTCCAGTCATACTGTTATTTGCAGTTTGTAAAATCTATGTAGTTTTCAAATCCATAAGCTAAAGTGTGGCTGATATTCCTTATTTCTCTTTATCCACTTGGCAAGTTTTTACTCCCCTTCCATAATAAATTCAAACTCTCCTCTGTGAATATTTTTCCTCCCTGTAGCCTACTTACTAGGAGATATTAATGAGCTCTCCACTGTATTCTTTTGGTTTTTTTTCCTACTTCTTTCTCGGAACTCACAGCACTATAGAACAACTGTCTACATATGTCAGTTTTTCATCAAAAGTGTGAGCTACTTGAGGCCAGGGAACTGTTGGAATTCTCAGAGATCCCAAACAGCAGCATAATGAATGGTAAATGACCGAGGGGCTGAGTTATGAGAAGAAAGTATAGATTAGAACTTTGCAAGAAGAGAGATACTCTGGGATTTGTCTTTTATGTGAGAAAACCCACACAGCACATAAATCTCCCTGGAATAAGTGCATAGTTAGAATTTTATATGTGCTTTTACCCCCTAGATTATAGAGGCTACAGAGGCCATTTGTATAATTATTCTTCACAAACAAACCTCAGTTTTTTCAACATACTTGACAAGTGACTTTCAGGGAGGAGGCATTCGCTGTCTCAAAAGGAAGACCACTCCATTCTTGAATGCTTGTAATTGTGAAAATAGTATTGTTTGTTATTTGTTGTAAATCAAATCAAAATCTTCTTCTCTGTTAATTCATCTTTTCTCTGGCAGTCTTGGAGTCAGAACATGCCCTGATAGGTTAAAGAATAAGGTTACCTTGATTTCGTAAAACAAATCATCAAATATTTGAAATCTGAGATCTGAGGTAAATTACCTAATCCCTCAAAGACCCATTGGTTTTTGTTTCTTTTTTAAATCTGTCAATGGAACCATTCTTTTAGATCTTTAAATAGCACTAACCTCCCAGGGTTATAATGATTATTAGATAAAATGAAGCATATAAAGAACCTAAAGCAGTGCCAGGTAAATAGCACTAAAAAGAAAAAAAATCTAGTTAAACAACTCTTAGGTCTTTCAATCATTAATTACATAAAATCTCCCCCCACTTTTTTTTCTTTGTTTTTTTGAGATGGAGTCTCGCTCTGTAGCCCAAGCTGGAGCGCAGTGGCATGATCTCAGCTCACTGCAACCTCTGCCTCCCGGGTTCAAGGGATTCTCCTGCTTCAGCCTCCCAACTAGCTGAGATTGGACCAACCCCATCTGATGTGCAAGACTGCTCTACAGCAATCAGGTCCAACAATTCCCCGAGGGCTAAAGTCTCTTATAGGAGCAACTTGAGCCCAGGGGGATGGCCTCCCCTGGCTGGGCTCTACTGCTCCAGCACCAAATCTTCTGGACTCTACATCAGCTGGCTTGCTGCTGCTACCATTTCTTTAAACAGCTCTTCCTGCCACCGTAAGTGTCCATGGTGGTTGAGAGGTCCCCTCTTGCTGGGTTTCCAGAAGCCTGTAGCAAGAGCAGATTGCTCCTTGCCAGTTCAACTCACCCATTACCCTGGAGCTGTTGTGGTTCGAAAATGGGTCGTGCACCACCACACCTGGCCAATTTTTGTATTTTTAGTAGAGATGGGGGTCTCACCATGTTGGCCAGGCTGGTCTCAAACTCCTGACCTCAGGTGATCCATCTGCTTTGGCCTCCCAAAGTGCTGGGATTAGAGGCATAAGCCACCGTGCCTGGCCTATACAAAATTTTCTACAACATCCTGGCTACCCTCAGGTCCATGCACTTCAGTTTATAATAGTTTCTCTAGTAACAGAGTGTCCAGAATGGTATGGGTCATAACAGATGTGGACAAAGTAGTGCAGATTCTAGTGGGATGATGTCCTTCCTTTATGAGACACCAATCTTCCATTAGAGTAACAACATATGCATTCCTTTTTTTGGCAGCTTCATAACACTATTGATTTATATTGAGTTTGCAGTTGACTAAAACCCTTAGGTCACCTGTGAATGAAGTTCTCTAATCCAAGTCTCTACCATTCTCATCTTGTGCAGTTGGTCATTTTGAACGAATGTGTAACATTTTCATTTTAATCCAATTATCCTTCTTCTTGGGTTTAGCTTTTTCTTAACTTTCTCAAACTACAAGATCAACTAGATATTAGCAATCATTTTGTGATTTTGCTGAGTGCACAGAATAGGAAATAAAGAAAATAAAATTTTGACCTGGACTGTGGAAAGGATTAAATAGCACAGCATATATAAAATTCCAAGCCCATTGCCTAGAATATAGGAAGTGTTTTATATTTAATGCTTTTCCTTTATGTGATATTCAAATATGATAATCAACTAGGACCAAAGCAGAGTAGTTTTCAGTAATAAAAATCAAGGAAACATCAATTAACTATTAATGTTGTTTATGAATGGCCTTATAATCATCTACGAATCCATTTAATTCTACTCTTATTTGTATTTTCTGGTTACTTTATATTAATGTTATAACTAGCTTTGATGATGTTGTTCTTTACCAAAAAGGCCTTCTAACACTGGGGTACACATTGTATACCCTCCTGTTCTGGCTAATGATTGTGTGTGTGGACAGTGGAGAGGGGTGTCCTTCCTGATGATTGTCCAGGGCTTGAGCATAAGGGAAGTGCTTTGTTCGAAAGAACTGTTTTCTTCAGGCTTTGCTCCTCTCTTCAGAGCCCTTGTTTTCTCCTAGTTGCTTACTCTGTGCCCCTTTTCTATAAGGCATTGCCTTGATCGACATATACTGATTCTGCTAAAACATTAGTAACAGATTCAGGTTTCAATTCTTATGGATATATTTTCTTTTTATTGAAAGACCATTGAATCTTTCATAATTCAAAAAAATCATAATTTGATAGGATTCCAGGTCACTTAATTTTAGCAAGCTTTCTTGGCCACATACAAAGTAACACCATAGACTTAACAGTCTATTGAGAAAGGTGATAAACAATACCACGTACCACATTAACTCATGCATTCAACAGATGTTTACTGATAACTTATTATATGTGGAGGCACTAAAGATAGGTGATAAACAAGACAGAGATAATCCCTCCCCTCATAATGTTCCCAGTGTATAGAGGGAGATAGGCAATAAACAAATTAGCCCAACAGAGGTGGTGATGAGACTTTGTAGGATAATATTTTAAGATACTAATTCACTTTTTTAACGTTATATTTTCCCTTTTCCTTTTTTCATCATGCCCTAGGAGAAGTTTGTGAAAGGAAAAAATAGGCTAACATGAAGTTTCTTCCCTTACTTTTGTTTCCAAATGCCATCAGTAATTAAGAAACTCATGCTAGGTGTTTAGAAGGAAAGAGGAAAGGATGTGCCTTTGGAAAATCAGGAAAAACAGGCTTCCCTTGAGAATGAAAGATGCTCCCTTAAATTGCAACTTGGATTGACAGTTGTTGGTATACAGGAATACTAGCGATTTTTGTACATTGATTTTGTATCCTGAGACTTTGCTGAAGTTGTTTGTTAACTTAAGGAGCTTTTGTGTTGAGACTATGAAGTTTTCTAGATATAGAATCATTTGGTATACAAACAGGGATAGTCTGACTTCCTCTCTTCCTATTTAGATTCCCTTTGTTTCTTTCTCTTGCCTGATTGCCCTGGCCAGGATTTCCAATACTATGTTGAATGGGAGTGGTGAGGGAGGGCATCCTTGCCTCATACCATCTTTCAAGGGGATGCTTCCAGCTTTTGCCCAATCACTATGATGTTGGCTGTGGTTTGTCATGGATGACTCCTATTATTTTGAGGTATGTTTCTTCAATACCTAGTTTTTTGAGAGTTTTTAACAGGAAGGGGTTTGAATTTTATAAAAAGCCTTTTCTGCATCTATTGAGGTGGTCATGTAGTTTTTGTCTTTAGTTCTGTTTATGTGATGAATTGCATTTATTGATTTGCATGTGTTGAACCAAACTCGCATCTAAGAGATAAAGCCTACTTGATTGTGGTGGATTGGCTTTTTGATGTGCTGCTGGGCCAGGTGCAGTGGCTCACGCCTGTAATCACAGCACTTTGGGAGGCCAAGGTGGGTGGATCACCTGAGGTCGGGAGTACGAGACCAGCCTGACCAACATGGAGAAACCCCGTCTCTACTAAAAATACAAAATTAGCCAGGTGTGGTGACACATGCCTGTAATCCCAGCTACTTGGAAGGCTGAGGCAGAATTGCTTGAACCCAGGAGGCGGAGGTTGCGGTGAGCCGAGATCGCACCACTGCACTCCAGTCTGGGAAACAACAACAAAACTCTATCTCAAAAAAAAAAAAAAAAAAAAAAAAGATGTGCCTCTGGATTCAGTTTGCCAGTATTTTGTTGGGGATTTTTGCATAGATGTTCTTCAAGAATATTAGCCTGTGTTTTTCGCTTTTTGTTGATCTCTGCCAGGTTTTGGTATTAGGATGATGCTGGCCTCATAGAATGAGTTAAGGAGGAGTCCCTCCTTGAACTTTTGGAATAATTTCAATAGGAATCATACGAGCTCTTCTGTGTTCTCTGGTAGAATTTGGCTTTGAATTCACCTGGTCCTGTGCTTTTTTTGGTTGGTAGGCTATTTATTACTGATTCAATTTTGTAGGTAATTATTGGTCTCTTTAAGCATTTGATCACTTTTCAGTTCAGCCCTGGGAGGTTGTATGTATCCAGAAATCTATATATTTCTTCTAGATTTTCTAGTTTGTGTGCTCATAAACACACAAACTATAGGTGTTCATAATATTCTCTGATTGTTATTTGTATTTCATAATATTCTCTGATGCTTATTTGTATTTCTGGGGGTAACTGATAATATCTGCTTCATCATTTTTAATTGTGTATATTTGCATCTTCTCTGTTTTCTTCTTTATTAGTCTACCTAACAGTCTATCTATTTTATTAGATTTTTCCCAAAAAATCAACTCATGGATTCATTGATCTTTTGAATGGTTTTTCATTTCTCAATCTCCTTCAGTTCAGCTCTGATTTTGGTTATTTCTTGTCTTCTTCTAGCTTTGATTTGCTCTTGGTTCTCTAGTTCTATTAGTTGTTATGTTAGGTTGTTAACTTGAGATCTTTCTAACTTTTTGATATGGACATCCAGTGGTATATATTTCCCTCTTTACACTGCCTTAACTGTGTCCTAGAGATTCTGGTATGTTGTATCTTTTTTTCTCATTAGTTTCAAAGAACTTCTTGATTTCTGCCTTAATTTCATTTTTTACCCAAAAGTCATTCAGCAGCAGGTTATTCAATTTCCATGTAATTTTATGTTTTTGAGTGATTTTCCTAGTCTTGATTTCTAATTTTTGGCTCTGTAGTCAGAGTCAGAGTGGGTGTTATGATTTTAGTCCTTTTGAATTCACTGAGGAGTATTTTTGTGTCTGATTATGTGATTGATTTTAGAGTATGTGCCATGTAGCAATGGGAAGAATGTATATTCTGTAGTTTTGGGGTGGAGAGCTCTGTAGATATCTATCAGGTACATTTAATCCAGTGCTGAGTTCAGGCCCTGCATATCTTTGTTAATTTCCTGCCTCAATGATCTGACTACTACTGTCACTAGAGTGTTGAAGCTTCTCACTATTATTGTATGGGAGTCTGAGTGACTTTGAAGGTCTCTAAGAACTTGCCTTATTAATCTGAGTGCTACTGTGTTCGGTGCATATATATTTAGGATAGTTAGGTCTTCATGTTGAATTGAACTCTTTACCATATGTAATGCCCTTCTTTGTCTTTTATGACCTTTGTTTAAATCTGTTTTGTCTAAAATTAGGATTGCAACCCCTGCTTTTTTTGTTGTTTTCCATTTGTTTGGCAGATATTTCTCCATTCCTTTATTTTGAGTCAATATGTGTCATTGCATGTGAGATTGGTCTCTTGAAGACAGGATACCAATGGATCTTGATTCTTTATCTAGCTTGCCACTCTATGCCTTTTAACTGGGGGATTTAGCCCATTTACATTTAAGGTTAGTATTGATATGTGTGGATTTGATGCTGTCATCATGATGTTAGATGGTTATTATGCAAATGTTTGTGTTTGTGTGGTTGCTTTATAGTGTCTCTAGTCTGTGTACTTCAGTGTGTTTTTGTAATGGTTGGTAATTGTCTTTCCATATTTAGTGCTTCCTTTAGAAGCTCTTGTAAGGAAGGTCTGGTGGTAACAAATTCCCTCAGCATTTGCTGGGCTGAAAAGGATCTTATTTCTCCTTTGTTTATGAAGCTTAGTTTAGCCAGATATGAAATTCTTGGTTGGAATTTCTTCTCCTTGTGAATATTGAATATTGACCTCTAATCTCTTCAGGCTTGTAGGGTTTCTGCTGTGAGATCCACTGTTAGTCAGATGGGCTTCCCTTTTTAGGCAATCTGACTTTTCCCTCTAGCTGCCTTTAACATTTTCCCTCATTTCAACCTTGGAGAATCTGATGATTATGTGTCTTGGGGATGATCTTCTTGTGAAGTATCTTACTGGGGCTCTCTGCATTTCCTGAAGTTGAATGTTGGCATCTCTAGCTATGTTGGGGAAGTTTTCATGAATAATATATTGAAATGTTATTTGTAATTTGCTTCCATTCTCCCCATTTTTTTCAGACATAACAGTGAGTTGTAGATTTGGTCTTATTACGTAATATCATATTTCTTGGAGGTTTTGTTTGTTCCTTTTTTTTTCTATTATTGTCTGTCTGACTTACTTCAGAAAGCCAGTCTTCGAGCTCTGAAATTCTTTCATCAGCTTGGTCTATTCTACTATTAATACTTGCAAGTGCATTATGAAATTCTTCTGTGTTTTTCAGCTCTGTCAAGCTGTATATGCTATTTTCTATACTGGCTATTTTGTGTGTTAGCTCCTGTATCATTTTATTGTGATTCTTTGCTTCCTTGCCTTGGGTTTCAAAGTACTCCTTCATCTTGATGATCTTCATTTCTGTCCATATTCTGAATTCTACTTCTGTCATTTCAGCCATCTCAGCCCAGTTCAGAACCCTTGCTAGAGAAGTAGTGCAGTTGTTCGAAGGAATTAAGGCACTCTGGGTTTTTGAGTTGTTAGCAGTCATGAACTGGTTCTTTCTCAGCTTTGTCGGCTGGTGTTCCTTCAGTTTTTGAAGCTGCTGTCCTTTGGATGGGTGTTTTTTACTTTTAACCAATTTGATGATCTTGAGGGTTTGATTGTGGTGTAAGGTGGGTTCATTCAACTAGCTTTGTTTCTGGAAGATTTTAGGTGACTAAGGCTCATCTCCCAACTCCTGGACTGTGTGCTCTAACACTGGGGATCTTGTGTCAGGCCTCAACTTTGCTCTCTGGCTCCCTGCAATTAGGAATCCATTATGCTGAGGTGACCAAGGTGTTCCCAGATCACTGATCAGTACACTCCAATGAGTGGCACAGCAGCAGCAGAGTAATGGGGTACATGCTTGTCAGCTGCACCAGGTGACAGCAAGGGCCACGGTGCCTGCCTTTGTGTGGGCATTTACAGCAGTGGGGGAGACAGCACAGTTTGCAGGGAAAAGGAGCTCTCATTGGTGACTGCACATGGTAACACTGGTGATAGTATTAGCATGGGGGCATGGCCCTGGTAGGTGCAAGTCTGTGCTTTTTCTACCAAAAAATAACTGTGGTCTTCAAAAATGTAGGGTCATGAAAGACAAAGAAAGAAAGTACTATTTTAGATTAAAGGATACTAAAGGAACGTGACAAAGAAATAAAATTAATTCTTGATCACAATAATGTTTTTTTTCTGTTATATAACGCTCTAGCAGAACACTTTGCAATATTTGAATAATAGCTATAGACTACATGGTAATGTCGTACCATTGTAAATTTTCTGAGTTTGATAATAGTGCTGTAGTTAAGACAATGTCCTTGCTTTTAGTGAAAACATACTGAATTATACAGTGATAAAGAACGTTTTCTGCACAATATTCTCTCAGTATGTATGTATACATACTACATATATATGTACATGACAGAAGGAAGATAGAAAGCAAATGTGATAAAATTTTAACATTTGGGAAAATTAGGTGAAAAATATAATAAATTCTTTGTACTATTTCTGCACCTTTACTCAAAATCTGAAATTATTCCAAAAAATTAAAAGAGTAAGTCATAAAACAGAGAAAATACTTATAATGCATGTATCTTACTAAGGACCTGAATCTAAATATAAAAAGATTTATACAACTCAAGAATAAAAAGATAAACCTATGAAAACAGAAAATATACTTGAATAGATAGTACACAAATATTTGCCTGTAGCCAAAAAACATACAAAAAAGATTCAACATTTTCTCATCATCAAATTAAAACCATTCTTATCATTGTGTAGTTGTTTGCTTTATTACTAATGACACTTTTTCATTTATGGAGCATATTGTGTAAAATTTTTATGGCTACCCTTCATTTCTTTGGGTTAGTGTTTGTGTTTCTCCTCTTTTTCCATTCATTTACTTTTATATTTTCTATACTTTTTTATTTAGGTGTGTCTTTTGAAATATATCTTTCGCTAGATATTCTCTTAACTAGTCTGATGAATTTAGTCTTTAGACTGATAAATTTAGTCATTTTACATGTATGTGATTAATAATATCTATAGAATTAAGTTTACCATCTCTTTTCAGCTTTATATTTCCCTTGTGTTTCTATGCTTCTTTTATCTAATTTTCCTGCCTTCTTTAAATTGATCACATTTCATTTTATTTTTATTCTTTATTTTTAAAAATTATATACTCTATTCGTATTCTCTTACTACTAAACCTTTAATATAGTATACTTAAAATCTAAAGTTAACATTTCTATACTTCAGTATAATATACATATTTCAGAACTCTTTGAAGTCCAGTAATTCCAACTTCGTATTGTCTGTCATGGGTACTCAATATCATCTTTAGTCTCTATCATTTTAAGTAGAGATTAATATTACTGTTTACGCAGCCAATATTTGTTAAGAATCATATATGTGATTTTTAAAGCTATTCACTCAGCTTGCTTTCTTATATCTCACACCATTATAACCTGATTATTTTCCTTTTTTACTTAACTACCACCTTGAGAATTTCCTTAAGTCTATACTTGACAGATTCTCATCTGAAAATGTCTTCATTTTAACCATATCCTGAATTGATAATTTTACAGGGTACAGAATTTTATGTTGATAGTCATTGTCCCTCAACTATTATTTTTCTTTTTTGTGGTTTTTATCATCACTATGAGAAAGTCAGCTTCTAGTATAGTTGATTGTTTATGGCTAAATTTAAGATTTTCTTGTTGTCTTTGGTCTCCTGCAGTCATCTACTGAGGTTTCATTTCTGCCTTTTGAATCGGATAATTCTTACACTTTATCAATCTGGAATCTTCATTCTCTCTTATTGTTGTCTTGCCTGCATTCTCTCTATTTTTTCCCTTTAAAATTTTAATTAGGTGTATCTTTGAATAACTATTCTTATCTTCATGCCTGTTAACATCTTTTTAATTTTCCATTTCCTTTATTTCTATACTTCATTTGACAATTTCTTTTGATTAATCTACCACTTAACAAATTTACTCTTCAACCACGTGTAATCTTTTGTCTACACCATTGGTTTCAAATTCATTCCAATCATTCTATATATATTTCCATTTCTAGGAGTTACATGCAATACTTTTTCAGAAGGTATTATCTAATCATTTTTATAGTCTTTTTTTCATTACTCATGCCTTTGAACCCACATTTTATCTCTTTAATCATTTTTAATATAGTCATTTTATATCCTTTCCTTAATTATTCTAAAATATAAAACTTTTGGAGGAGTTTAATTATTCTTTATATACTTTTTTTCTTCAACTCTTTCTCATACCTTGTTTCCTCATGTGATTTTAATTTTGGTTTGTATAAGTGACTGAATCTGTGAAATATTCGGAGTGTGAATTGAGGTATAGTGCTCTAAAGAGGGTGTGTGCTTGTTACTGCCAGTCAGTCTGAGCATGAAAAACCTAATTCTACTTTAAAATAATGTTTTCACTTGAGATTCTTGTGTCACTCAGGCATACCCACGTAAGGATAGCATGATAGCTACAAATTCTCCATTACCTAAAGGTATGGGCTTTCAGCTGGGTGCAGTGGCTCACACCTGTAATCCCAGCACTTTGAGTGGCCAAGGTGGGCAGATCACGAGGTCAGGAGATCAAGACCATCCTGGCCAACATGGTGAAGCCCCGTTTCTACTAAAAATACAAAAATTAGCTGGGCGTGGTGGCGCGCACTTGTAATCCCAGCTATTTGAGAGACTGAGTCAGGAGAATTGCTTGAACCCAGGAGGCAGAGGTTTCAGTGAGCTGAGATCGTGCCGCTACACTCCAGCCTGGTGACAGAACGAGATGCTGTCTCAAAACAACAACAACAACAACAAAAACTGGATCCCTTCCTTACACCTTATTAAAAAATTAACTCAAGATGGATTAAAGACTTAAACATAAGACCTAAAACCATACAAACCCTGGAAGAAAACCTGGGCAATACCATTCAGGACATAGGCATGGGCAAAGACTTCGTGACTAAAACACCAAGGGCAACGGCAACAAAAGCCAAAATTGACAAATGGGATCTAATTAAACTAAAGGGCTTCTGCACAGCAAAAGAAACTATCATCATCAGGTTGAAGAGCCAACCTACAGAGTGGGAGAAAATTTTTGCAATCTATCCATCTGACAAAGGGCTAATATCCAGAATCTACAAAGAACTTAAATAAATTTACTAGGAAAAAAAAACCCAGCCCCATTAAAAAGAGGGTGAAGGATATGAACAGATACTTCTCAAAATAAAACATTTATGCAGCCAACAGATATATGAAAAAATGTTTATCATCACTGGTCATTAGAGAAATGCAAATCAAAACCACAATGTGATACCATCTCACACCAGTTAGAATGGTGATCATTAAAAGGTCAGGAAACAACAGATGCTGGAGAGCATGTGGAGAAATAGGAATGCTTTACACTGTTGGTGGGAGTGTAAAGTAGTTCAGCCAATGTGGAAGACAGTGTGGTGATTCCTCAAGGATCTAGAACTAGAAATACCATTTGACCCAGAGATCCCATTACTGGGTATATACCCAAAGGATTATAAATCATTCTACTTTAAAGACACAAGCACACATATGTTTATTGCAGCACAGTTCACAATAGCAGAGACTTGGAACCAACCCAAATACCCATCAATGATAGACTAGATAAAGAAAATGTGGCACATATACACCATAGAACACTATGCAGCCATAAAAAAGAATGAGTTCATGTCCTTTGCAGGGACATGGATAAAGCTAGAAACCATCATTCTCAGCAAACTAACACAAAAACAGAAAACCAAACACCGCATGTTCTCACTCATAAGTGGTGAACAATGAGAACACATGGACACAGGGAGGGGAACATCACACACCGGGGCCTGTCAGGGGGTGGAGGGTTAGGGAATGACAGCACTAGGAGAAATACCTAATGTAGATGATGGGTCGATTGGTGCAGCAAACCACCATGGCACATGTATACCTATGTAACAAACCGCACATTCTGCACTTGTACCCCAGAACTTAAAGTATAATTAAAAACAAATAAATAAATTTAAAAAGAAAAAAAAGATATGGGCTTTTTAATGATATTCTCAGTTCCAACACTACCTCAGATGGGTCCAAGGCCTTGCCTGCTTCCCCATATGGCTATTACATTAAAAACAAAAACAAAAACAAAAACAAAACAGGTTTCTGCTTCTCTAAGTTCAACATCAGTTTCTGATTATCACATTGGTAGACATGTCCTCCTTCAGTATTTTCCTACTTTTCTTTTTCTTGCAAATTCATCTAGGCTTTTGATTTTCAAGTTTGGCAATTTCAACTGTTTGGTAATAAAATTTTTTCCAAGTGTCTAGACTACTATTTTCAGAAACCCAACTCATAGTTGTTTAAATTTCAGAGTTATATTTACATTAGTGGTGGAGAATTTATTCTCTTCAACTAGTTCATGATCAAATACCATCATTTTCCAATGAGTGACCCTCATTTTGAGTTCGTTTATTCTTTTTCATTTATTTGTTATTTTGTTTGTTTAATTTATTTCTCTCATCTTATTCTCATTCTGCACTTCACTTTTCTTCTTTTCTAATTGTCATTTATTTGAAAGCGTTTAAGGTCTATTCTTTCAGTTTTAGGTTTCCTTGTAAAACATGCAATATTATTTTGCATGGTTATGTTTTACCTGACATTAATGTTGTTATACTTTAGACTTGATTTGTACTCTCTCACCCAAGTTATGTATCTGTGGTCTATCATTTTGGTCTGTATATATATACGCATCTGTTCCTTTGCTTTCAACTGCTTTGCACCATTTATAGTGAATACTCACTATTAGTGGCAGTTACTTAAATTGCCCCCAACTTTCTTTTACTACTAATATTGTAGTGAATACTCTACTACATGTTTTCTAATGGGCACATAAAATTTTCCCTGAAACGTGTAAGGATGAGAGACATTCCTAGTTTGTATAGTGCTTGTAGTTTTAATTTGGCTGACTACTGACACAGTGCCCTCTCAAATGTCTGTACCAGTCTACACCTGCCACTGTGTATCTTCACCACTCCAATAGATTTGAAGGAAGCATCTTGTCCCACTCATCTTTCTATCTCTTACGATTTACTCAGCTCCTGGAACATAGTCATGGCTCAAAACATTTATAAATTTTAGCAGAAACTCAGTCCACGGAAATGCAAAAAATAAGTAATTTCTACATATTTGAATGATCTAATACCAAAGTAACAATTTTCATAAAATGAGAACATAGTATGAGCAGTTTCTTTTTTACACATAATCATTTTGTTTTAGCTCACATTCTAATACAGGGAAATTACTCTCACTATTGCTTTCTTTCTGCTATTGGATTTCTCTAGGGTGAATTATTGACACAACAAATACCTAGTTCATGTTTTATGCTGTAAAAAAAATAGTCTGAAGTTAATAATTCAGCTCACGTTTTAAAACACTCTAGCTTTCTACTTATCATTTTGTTTCATTATGATGATTTAGCTATTCACAGAACTTTATTTTCCTTCCTGAAACCAGGTATATTAAAGAGGAGGTTATGTTGTTATATAACAAAAAATATTTTAAATTCAACCTATTTAAAATGCAACCTCTAGTCTTGACAGCATCTTTTAAAATGTTGTACTTTAACGAACTTGAGGTTTCTACTGAGAAAGTTAGTTTCTTTCTCTGTGTTGGTATATATCCTAGCTTTAGGACAATAAACACAAATAAATACTACTTTTTCAAAGATCTTGTTGCTGTTGAGAATTGATGTGTAATAGACATCCTAAATTCAAACACTTCATTTTATAAAGCTTGAGACCATAATGCTTCCTAACAATAGTTTGTGATTTTGAGGTGTGTAGAGATAATTTGTAGAATAGCATTTAACCTTTGCTTCTATTTTCATATATATATATATATATATCTCCTTTCTTTCTAAATAAATCTTCTCTGAATAATTCATTTTCTTAAGATATTTACCTTGTGCTTTTATGTATGTACCATTTTCAGAACTTTTCATAAACCTGAACTAACCTATATCCCTTTGTCACACAGTATAACAATAGTTGATTCTCATTCAAAGTGTGGATTAAATATCTGTTAATAAAACATTTTTGTGGGTCATGGCTTTATCTCCAATTTCATAATAATAAGTAAGCATTTAAATAAAAGCAATAGGTCAAAAATGTTGCTTGTAGTTATTCTTTTCAAATATCAGAGGGATTCATTCCTACCTTGTTGCAGGTGGAGTACATAATGATTTTATTGAAAAAGGCTTGCTGGATAGAGGATATATTCAACTTCTAAAATAGAAACCCAAAATAAAGTGACTTAATGTCATAGAAGTTCACTCCTGTCACATGTAACAAACTAGACTGAAGTATCTCAGGCTGATACGCAGGCTCTGCAGTGTCTAGGACCAGATTTCTTCTATCTCGTTACCATGCCATCCTTAGAAACTTGCTTTATATCCATTGATCCAAGAGGAATCACCACTATATCTATGTTCCAGTTGGCAGGAGGGAGAAAGGATAAGGGAAGGGGTTGGGGAGAGACCTGCATCCTTTGAAGGTCAGGATTCAGAAGTTGAAATTATAGTTTCCAATCAAACCTTTTTCACCACAATTCAATAGAGACTTGAAATACATAATCTTTTTTTTTTTTTTTTTTTTTTTTGAGACAGAGTCTCTCTCTGTTGCCCAGGCTGGAGTGCAGTGGCCAGATCTCAGTTCACTGCAAGCTCCGCCTCCCGGGTTTACACCATTCTCCTGCCTCAGCCTACCGAGTAGCTGGGACTACAGGTGCCCGCCACCTCACCCGGCTAGTTTTTTGTATTTTTTTTAGTAGAGACGGGGTTTCACGGTGTTAGCCAGGATGGTCTCGATCTCCTGACCCCGTGATCCGCCCGTCTCGGCCTCCCAAAGTGCTGGGATTACAGGCGTGAGCCACCGCGCCCGGCCCCGAAATACATAATCTTTATTCTGGGTGGTCATGTATCCAGCTAAAATTCAGGAGCTCTATTAAAATAGAAAAAGGGAAGCGTAGATAATTGGAAAATAACCAGCCACATTCTGCATACATTGTCACTGAATTTCAGCTTATATTTCCTATCCAGTATGGATAACATCTAAAAACGTGTGAGGACAATCTTAACAGTCCATGAACCAATGAGAAGGTGGTGAGCCTGAATAAATAATGAAATTTCCACTTATGTGAAAAATCCATTTTGTTAAACACATACCTTCCAGATTTCCAAAGTAACCGTAAACAGAGGCGCAGGTTTCCCATCAGTGGAGAAACTATTCAAGTTGATTGAAAACTCTTTAGCTTTTTATATTCAAGTATTATCTTTACATTATCCAAAAGGAGACATGCACCTTTAAAATATAGTTGCTGTGCAACTCCTTACTAGTGGATAACACAGATCGCACTTTGTGCCCAATGAATGTGATACAGAAAAGGAAGCCAAGGTGCTTCTAAATAAGTCTTAAGCAAGAGCAAAGCTCAGAAATTCAATTGCGGGGTAAGGGAGATGAGCTCAGTTCTAGCTATATAACATAATACAGTCAAGATAATTAATAATTAATAATAATTAAAAATTACCTGGTTACTCACCCAGATTCCCTTTAGCTGCCTGTGAAGTCTATACCCCTAGTCCTGCAGGCGTTGGCTGTGAATGATCATCACATTTGCACCTTCTGCCGAAAATTGCCTTTAGTTGATAGGCGCTGCCTTGCTGGAAGATGCCTGGGATTTACCCTGGCCCCTGACCACTGCTTGGCAGGGTCTTTAAAAGCCCAGTTCCTGGCCTTTAGGTGGACCAAACTCTGTAATGTGATATACTCTTCGGCATTTCCAGTGTGATCAGATTGAGCCTATACTTCTCCTAAAACTGTATCTTTGCTTAGCTTCTTCCTCTTTTTATCTTCACTCCCTTCAATAAATCCCTGTGAGTATTCCTTAATAAATGACTTTCATAAGAATCCCCATCTCAGGCACTGTTTCTAGAGATCCCAAACTAAGATATTTCTCCTTAAGTAGGCTTATTATTCTGTTAACATGAGGCATAATTAGACACATCCTGATCCAATGCTCAATCTACGTCATCATCAACAACTGCCATTTTGATTAGGGACATCGAAATATTTTCACTAATCATTTATTTTATCAGAAAACAATATATAATATGTAAACATATCACAGAAAAATATAGCTTAGTTAATCTACCCAATAAAGGCCTGGCACAGTGGCTCACACTTATAATCCCAGCACTCTGGGAGGCCGAGGCAGGTGGATCACCTGAGATTGGGAGTTCAAGACCAGCCTAGTCAACATGGTGAAACCCTATCTCTACTAAAACTACAAAAATCATCTGGGCTTGGTCGCAGGTGCCTGTAATCCCAGCTACTCGGGAGGCTGAAGCAGGAGAATCTCTTGAACCCAGGAGGTGGAGGTTGCAGTGAGCCAAGATTACGCCACTGCACTCCAGCCTGGGCAACAGAGCAAGACTCCGTCTCAAAAAACAAAACAAATAAAACAAATCTATCCAATAATAAATATATTTTAGCCATTAATGATGCAGAGTTGTAGGCCTAATGCTAGTCAATATATAAGTTTGACAAATATATAAAGTTCTACCAAAACCGTTTTTGATTACAAAAAATTCAAGATCATGAAATTACGATACTAATGAAATGGCCTAGGTGAGCTTACTGTGAAGAATAGGAGTCAAGCTCCAATTGTGCTACTGTATCTCCAAATTCATATTATGGCAAGGCTTATTATTGCAGGGTGTCATTCTACATGACTACACAAACATTCTTAAAATTTGCAGGATACATTTAGCCTTGGAATATCACAATTCTGGCTCTTTTTACATCATCAATACTGCCAAATTTACCAGTTTTATAGTTAAAAAAAATGTATTTTTCAAAAGACCATGAGATGTGAAAGTGGCTTACAGTAACTTTACAATAATTCTAAGGCCAAAAACTGTACAATAATTCTAACAAATATATTTGTATTTATAAAATATCATCGCTTTTTAATGAATAGTTTTGGTTTTTAACCAAATCAGTTTTACTTGAAACTAGGTCACATTCATTAAACAGATACTTGTTAATTCTTGGTATTTGCAGTCCAAAGGCAACCACAAGAACTTAAAATATGATTCTTGTTCCTATTCATGTTTCCAGGGAGAGGGACTGCTTCTAGATTAACATTCCTGGTATCTTGTCTCATTTTCTTACTCATTGTTTCTTATAAAATAAAAGTGAAATTACTGACTGTTGTGTCCACACTGAATGATTGGGAAATCTATTAAAAAATGACCAAGGATTTATTTATACATTTTCTTCCATCTCCAACCCTGACCAATGTAACTCAGCAATGAGTGTGTCACCTCTTCCATTCCACACATTTTTTTAGGTGAGTGTCTAGACCACCAAGGACTGAGAGTGCTGCAGGACCACTGACCTACCTCTGGGTCATTACTGCCAATCAAATATTTACCAATGATAAAGGTGGACATTTTATCTCGTTTTTGTTCAGTTATTTCTCATTGTTTTCAAAACTAGAATACAGGAGAGAAGATGGTTATTCATTGACTCTCTAAAAACCCAAGAATTCCTTTCAAAATGTTTGTGCCTGTTGATGTGGTCACTGACTTCCCACCAAGCAGCCTGATGACCCCACAAAACATGTGATGCATGGATCCCAGGGCACTTCAGAAAAGGCAAATGTGCTTTCTGTATTTGCAATCAAGCCAATGTGTGTGCACATTTTGATCCTGAGTGAACTTTTTAAAATATTTTATTTTATTTTATAAGTTCCGGGATACATGCGCAGGATATGCAGGTTTGTTACAGAAGTAAACATGTGCGATGGTGTTTTGCTGCACTTATCAATAGCTAACGCATGCATTCGCTCTTTATCCTGATGCTCTCCCTCTCCCAGACTCCCCTGACCCGCCCCAGTGTGTCTTGTTCCTCTCCCTGTGTCCATGTGTTCTCATTGTTCAGCTCCCACTTGTAAGTGAGAACATGAGGTATTTGGTTTTGTGTGCCTCTCTTAGTTTGCTGAGGATAATGGCTTCCAACTCCATCCATGTCCCTGCAAAGGACATGATCTTGTTCCATTCTATGAACCTGAGTGAACTTTTTTACTTAAAGAAATCAATAATATTCTTCATTCATATCTTTTAATGTACAGCTTATTTTTAAAACCTGAGTTGTCGGAAGTCTTTAATTACAAAAAAATCTTGCCTCAAGAAACTGCTCAGTATCTCCAAAAACATTCATAATAAAACCCTGAACTGAGATTTTTTTGTATCATACACATTATATTAAAAGAGATTGCGTGACATCATTGAGAGGTTTCTTTTTTTTTTTTTTTTGCAATTTTTTTTTTTTTTTTTGGAGATGGTGTCTCACTCTGTTGCACAGGTTGGAGTGCAGTGGCATGATCTCGGCTCGCTGCAACCTCTGCCTCCCAGGTTCAAGCAATTCTCCTCCCTCAGTCTCCTAAGTAACTGGGATTACAGCCCGCCACCACGCCCGGCTAATCTTTTTGTATTTTTACTAGAGACAGGATTTCGCCATGTTTGCCAGGCTAGTCTCGAACTCCTGATCTCAGGTGATCCGCCTGCCTTAGCCTCCCAAAGTGCTGGGATTACAGGCGAGAGCCACTCTGCCCAGGCTTTCTTGCATTTTAAAAAGTCCTATTGTTGTCTATAACACATTTATTCCACCTGACAAGAAAAAGGGGAAGAGAAAAAGCACACCATTAGTTCCTCAAAAGCAGTCCACTGCTGAAATGTCAGATATCTCCCACCTCTTAAAAACAGTCTTTTCCTCTCGCTATACCCTGGGCAATCTCATCTGCTTCATGACTTTCTACTTCATTCCTGTGTTTCTGACTTGTACCATTTGTACATCTTGTCTTGCCCCCAACATTAACATATTTGCTCTATCCTATAATATACAAAACATAATTTCAGAATTGCTACATCCATACCACTAGCAAACCAAACCTCGTAACAAAAGTCAGGAATTTCTTTGCATCTTTTTAGTCCTTAGAATATATCCCTCTGAGGCTATATAGTCAGAATACAGCATTCCAAAATTACCTGGATTTTTTTTTCTTTTCTATAGTTTTTTTTAATGAGCTAAAGTTAAGTTTATTTGTTTCTGCTTCTCTCCAGTTTGAAGTTTCTTTTCTTCAATCAGTTCCTTTGCTGATTTAATTTTCTAAAATTTGTTTTAAAAAAAGCATAGTTCACAATCAAAACTATATAAAATATATATGCAAAAAAAAAAAAATCACAGTCACATCTATACCCCTTCCACCTAACTCACAACCCTGTAGGTAATCAATTTTATTACTTTCTAGTTCATTATTTCTGTATTTGTTTCAGCAAAATTAAACAAGTATAGACATACATATTCTAATTTCCTCTTGCTTCTTAGAAGAAAGGTAGCATAGTATATGTTTTTCATTTGCATCTTGCTTTTTTCATATAACAATGCATCCTAGAAATCACTCACATTAAAGAGATTTTTAATGTCACATTAAATCTAAATTAAATGTCTCTAAATGTGACATTAAAGAGATTTTTATCATTGCTTCTATTGATTAGTTATTTTACTAATTAATATTTGGCAGCCACATAGTACTGTAATGTGTGAATGTGCCAGAGCATATTCCACTTCCTATATGGTATTTAGGTTGCTTCCAATTTTTTAAATACTATTTGAGAGTTATCTTGTACCTATTTTGTTTGTTTTTTGTTTTTTGTATCTTCAGACTAAAATCCTAGAAGTGGGATTGCTGAGTCATGTGGCAAATGAATATATAATTTCCATATATATTACCAAGTTTATCTTTACTGTGGCTGTACCATTTTGCAGTCCCACTAGATGAGTGCCCATTACCCCACCTCTCTTGAACAGCCTGTGGCGAATCTTTTGGCCAGTAATTTGACATTTAAAAATAATATATCGGTGTACTTTTATCATTTTTTCTCTTATTATGAGTAACATTAAGCATGTCTTTCATATATTAAAAAGCCATTTGTGTATCATTTTGTATAAACATTTCATGATTTTGTCCATTTTTCTTTGTTGTTGTTGTTGTTGTCGTCAGCTTTTAAGAGTTCTATATATACTGTCAATTTTTCCTTTATGGTTGGTTTATTTTCTCCTAGCCCTAGTCATAAAGATGGTATCGCATCTAAACCTCTGCTGATACTGTCCAACGGGACTTTCTACAGTGATGGACATATTCCATATCTTTGTTGTTCAATGCAGTGACTGCTAGCCACAGGTAGCTATTGCACACTCAAAATGTGACTAATACAACTAAGGAACTGAATTTTTAATTGTATTTAATTTTAATTAATTGAAAGGTAAATTTAAATACCCATGTGACTAACGGCTACCTTATTGACTAGCGCAGCTCTATATAGATACTTTAATTTTTTTTATCTTTTGAATTTACATCTATATGAGGAATTTATTTGTAATTGTGAAGTGGCTGGCAGTTTTATTTTTTAAATATGGACACTCAACTTATCCAGCACCAAGTATTGAAAAGATTCTGTTCTGCAGGGTTACGTGTAATAAATCAAGTGATCATGTAGTTTCGTTCCTAAATTGTTCTGATCCACTAATCTATTTTTCAATCCTTAATTTCAGTAACACTTGTGTAATCTCAATAGCTTTATAATGTTAATATGTGATAATATGTTTGAACTTTATCATCTTAGAGAGGCTAGTTTGAGTCCTTTAATTTTCCACATAATTTCTAGAATAATAATTTTACTTTACACAAATGGGAAATTTTAGTCTATATATCAATGTATAGAGAATTGACTTCTTAATATATTGGATCTTTCAATCTCTGAACATGGTATATCCTTTCCCAGTAATAGTAACATTAACTCTGATCACTTGGTTAAATTGAGGTCTCCCAAGCTTTTCCACTAAAGACTTACAATTTCTTGATTTTTTTATATTAAATGAAATTTACATTTCTACAAAATGTTCAACATGGTGGTGATATATTATCCTTTATATACATTGTTGAGTTTAGAATGCTAATATCATTTTAAGATATTTAATAAATGTTCATAACAAAGATTGACCAGTAACTTTTGCTTTTATCAAGTTTTGTATCAGGTTATGCTGGCCTTAAAGATTAGTTGAAAATTGTTTTTCCTTTTGCACATTTTGAAAACAAATTACAGATATGATTCTCATTTATTTTATCTAAATTTTTAATTATGAGGAAAAAAGGTGTTAATGATAGTCATTGAATATCTTTTAATGTTTGCAGGCTCTATCATTATGCCCCTCCTTTTATTCCTTAGTATTGATAATTTGTACCTTTTTGCTCCATTATCTTGGTTAGTCTTCACATGTATTTATCAAATTTTGGCTTTGGAAATGAACAACTTCTGATTTTCCTGATTTTCTCTATTGTGTGCTTGTTTTCTATTTTATTAAATTTGATTCCTTATTATTTTCTTCATTCTGCCTTATTTAGGTTTAGACTGATGCTCTTTTGCTAACGTCTTCAAATGGATACACACAAGCCATCAATTTTCAGGCTTTTATCTTTAAATATATCATTTGCAGGCTATAAAATTTTCTCTAAAGATGACTGTAACTCCATACCACAAATTTTATATATTCTTTTTTGGTTATATTTTGATTCAAAATATTTTTTATTATTTTATTGATTCTTTCAAAAAATTATGGGTTAATTTTCAAATTTTAGGGGGTTAACAGTCACTAATTTCAAATTTAATTCCATAGTAGTAAAAAAACACACTCTGTATTATTTCAATTATTTGATATATGTTGAGATTTGCCTCGTGTACATATAATCCAGGATATAAACATTTTGGGAAATATTGCATGTGTACTTCTGTATATTGCACAGTTGAATGCAGTGCTCTATACGATCGATTAGGCCAAAGCTTATTAATCTTACTTTTTGAGTATTCTATATTTTTAGTGATTTTTATGTGCTTTATCCTATGACTTTTTGTGAATTTTGTGTTAAAAATCTTTCACTGTATTTATGTATTTATTTATTCATTAATTTTTTTTTCAGTTTTGCTTTCTAAGGTATGTAATTAGGTGCATACAAATTTTAAATTTTAAATTGATCTTTTTATCATTAAGAAATGTCCCCTCTTTACCTCCGATATGCTTCCTGTCTTAAAGTCTACTATTTCTTATATTAGCATAATTACATGTTTATTTTGATTATCCTTTGAATGTTATACCTTTTTTCTTTTATTTGACTTTACAATTTTTGTGTAGTTATTTAAGTTTTTATCTCTTTTAAAAACCACTGCATATAATTGGCAGTGGTATTTATTCTGACAATCTTGACTATTAATTGGATAATTTAATAGAAATTTAATAACTATTATTAATTTAATTAATTAATGATACATTTGGATTTAAATCTACAATCTTAATGCTTTATTTTATTTCTCCCACTTGGTCTAGATTTCTTTTCTCTCCTTTTCTGTTTTTGGGTTCATCAAGTATTTTTTGTTATCATATTTTCTCCACTATTAACTTTTAAGTTATATTAATTCACTTTTAAATTTTTATTTTATTTGTCTTTTTGGTGGCTCTTCTGTAGATCTCTCACTTCTAAATCTCATGTAAATTAGCATCCCTAGGTAAGGCAAGCATGTTAGAACACTTCAATTACCCCTTTTCCATTCTTTTGTTATTTTGTCATGTTTTGATTAAATGTCACGGTACATTAGTATTATTGTTGCTGTTTTATATATTTTGTTTTTGTTTATAAGGAAATCTCTCCACTCTTATTTTTGAAGAATATTTCCTCTGAGGAGAATTCTACTATAACAACTAATTTTTTTTTTCAGCATTTTAAAGATGCCATGTCAGTCTTTCCTAATTGTCATCATCTTTGTTGAGAAGCAAGTTAATAATTACAAAATTGTTCCTTTGGAAGTAATTTATCTTTTTATTAGATGTTTCTAAGATTTTGCTCTTTGTCATTAGTTTTCATTAACTTTACCATAATGTGCCTGAGAATGATTTCTTTGTTCTCATTCTGATTGGGCTTTATAGCGTTTCTTGAATATGTGGCTTAATGTCTTTCATCAGTTCTGGGTAATTTCTACCCTTTATTTGGTCTTTTTTGCAGTCCTGAGAGTCTGTCTGCCACATATATGTATTTTCTATGTATTATACAAGTCATATTATCCTTTTTGTATTTGCCATCCCATTTGGTATTTTTTTACTAACTTATCTTTCAATATCACCAATCTTCTGTCTTGCAACTCTCTGATAGTCAGTTAGTATAAAAGTCAATTACTTTAATGCAATTAGGTATTAAGCTATTTATAACTGGTTTTAGGCCTGGTCTTCTAATTTGCTATTATTCCTAGTATATGCTATTTCAGGAGAGTTAGAGAAATACCTAGAAGGTTTATTGTGTTTTTCCCCCTTGCTGGGCTTTGAACTTCATTTAAAAATCTCCAAACAGCACTGGAATTCTCTGCCTCTCAGCATCTGCCTTCTTTTAGCTTCTGAGCCTTTCTACCCACATTGTATATGCACTAGCTAATGACTCAAAGGGAAAAGCTGCCAAGAAAAATACTTTTAGCAAGTTTTCCTTCTCTCTGGAATCCTGGGTCTCCAAGTTTGGTTGCCTTGATTACTTTCTGGTGGGTTCAAACAGGTTTAAATTTTTATCTAGGTTTTATTTTTGCTCTCATTGGGAAGGTGGTCTGCTACGATCTATTTCTTTTTTAGCTGGAAATATAAAGTTCAAGATATTTTTATAATCCTTGGTTAACAATAACTCCTCCATAAAGTTTTTTTCTTATTATTTCATCAGAAAAAATTACTCTTTCAACTAAATTCTTATGAATGTAGTGATTAAGAGCACAGAATATGGAGCTATTAGAATCAACCTTCACCATGACCTTAGACAAGTTACCTAACTTCCTTTTGCTTCAGTTTTCTTATAAGATTGAGATAATATTTGTATTTATGTCACAGTATTGATATAAAGATTAAATGAGATGACGGATGTAAATCACATAAGCATTCCATAAGGGTTAGATATTTTTGGTAATAGTTTTAGTAATGTGATGGCATTTTTTATTAAAAACTTTGTTACTTAAGCACATAAGTATCTGACTAGATTCCTTGATAGACAGAAATGTCTTCCTCATCTTTATTCCCCAGCCTTGAGGTATTCTCACACAGGGTATCTACTGCATTGGTGGACAAATGCAAAATTAACTGCATACATCCAAAATCGTTAATTCAATGAGATGAAATGAAAGTTTATTTCCAAAGACCCATGGCAGGGGGAAGAAGTTTAGTTATGCAAATGAGACCTGAATCTGTAGATTTTCCATATGCATGTTAATATGTTTTTAACTCCTTGAAACCAGTTATTTTTTGTTTTGTTCATCTCTTTATGTCAGCACCTAGCCCAGTTTTTGGTTAATAAGAGACAATCAGTGTTTGCTAAGTTACTAAAGAAATAATTCATTTTTACCTTCTTTATTACTATTGATTATCTAATGTTGTCTTTTCACAAGTACTTCTGTATTCAGATTTCAACTTATCAAATCTTCAAAAATTTTCAAAAAACCTCTAGTTTTTTTAAGAGCCAGTTGTACTTCTCTTTTTCAGTAAGCTGTGTTTGCTATTGAGTTTATTTTAGAAGCAGATTCTAAATGATCTGTATCGGTTAGGTGTGTTTCTGCTATGCTGAACTCATAATACAAGTATCATCCAGGTGTCTGTAGACCAATAGACCAAACAATTTAAACACCTTCTCATAAGCTACAGAAGGCAGTGAAAGTTTTTTATATTTTTCTTTTAAGACAAGATTGTCCTTTAAACTTTTGATCCTAATCTTCATTTTTCATAACATTTGCCAAGGTCTCATGGATTTTATTTTCTATGTGTTGCCTTCCCAGTTGTTCTTTGATGAAGAGAAGAAAATGTTCAAAGATTCTATCTGGACAGCAGAGCAGTGCACAGCTGTGATGTTTCTTTTTTCTCTGCCTTGACCTTACTCTGAAGAAAGTACTCCTTTAGGCTCAAACTCCTGAAATTGACTGAAGTATCTCTTAGGGAGTGCTTTGGTCATAACATTTTTTTTAAAACTCATTTAAATTCCATTCCACGTGCAGCCTCCCTTTACTTTATAGGTTAAAGTGGGAAATATCATTCAGAAAGGGAAAAGGATCATCAGTATTTAAAGTTTATCATAAGCGAGAAGTTTGTGAACAAAGCCTGCCCATAAGACTGTTTTGTGTTACATCATCTCTTGAAATCCATCTGAAAAAAGAGTATGCACCAGACAATTACACCAACATAGGGAAAGCAAAGGCATGTCTCATTATCACCCTGAGAAATGCCAACACCTATGGTCTTTTGTTAACTTCTTGATTATTTTTAGACATTTTTCCTTTAAGTCACACAGGCCTTATGGCTCACACAACAGAGAAATTATTTTTAACTCAAGTATAATTGATTGTTGTCTTTTTCAAGGAATTTTGAAATTAAGAAAATATATGAGAAAAATATTTGTTAGATGAAGAGAAGGAAAAGCAACTCTCTGGCACAAAATGACTGACTTCCAAGGTTAGTAATTCACTAGAAAAAACACCAGTAATCTTTGAATGAATGATGTATGTGATAACAGTATTAAATATTCACTTACCTATTGAATAAATATTAAAATGTGCTGTATACCAGACATTGCAAAATGGCAAGTGAATTTACAAATTTGGCCCAAATTTGCTATAGACACAGTGCCAACTACCAATCAGAATATAAACCACAAAACAATGCTATTTGATGAAATTATATAAACCCTATCCTATAGCTTTAAATGTAAACAAAGCAACTCCCTCCATTTTCAAATATGTCTTAAAACTCCATTGCTTTTACTTGTTACATACACAACAAATCATGGAGTACACCGGTGAATAAATGATACGTAGTCCATAGCCTTTACCATCATTAAAAAAATAGTGTCCCTCCACTAATTAGTTCATTATTTAGCCAAACATTGCAATTCTACTGTAAGGAAGGACAATCTATATAAATACATACTAACTTCAGTGCATTCTATATTGTTGGGTTATTGAGTCTGAGGGATTAGCAGATTTATTTGTAAAGGACTAGGCAGTAAATATTTTAGGCATTGGGGGCCACATATATCTCTCTTGCTGCTGCTGCTTTTTAAAAATTATATTATTTTTAACTGCCAAACCATAATATATTACATTTATGGAGTACAATGTGACATTTTGGTATGTGTATGTAATGTAGAATGATTAAATCAAGCTAATTAATATATTCATCACCTACTTATTTAACATTTTTTGTGATGATACATTTGATATTTACTCACTTATTTTGAAATGTATAATACATTACTATTAACTATGGTCACGCTGTGTGACCAAAACTTAAAACATTCCTCTTGTCTAGCTGCAACTTTGTCCCCTTTAACCAGCAGCCCTCAAACCCACCTTGCCCTCCCACCCACCTCCCCAACCCCACACCAGGCTTCTGGTAACCATCATTCTACTGTCTACTTCTGTGAATTCAACTTTTTTTAGATTCTATATATAAGTGAGATCATCCAGTACAGTAGTCTGTCCTTATGCATAAAAGACATGTTTCAAGGGCCCCAGTTGATGCCTGAAACCGGAGATATGCTGAACCTTATGTGTACTAAGTTATTTAAGTCTAGTAACCAAAA
Source organism: Mandrillus leucophaeus (assembly GCF_000951045.1). Taxonomy (NCBI): domain Eukaryota; kingdom Metazoa; phylum Chordata; class Mammalia; order Primates; family Cercopithecidae; genus Mandrillus; species Mandrillus leucophaeus. The sequence continues at coordinate 713,250 of NW_012104220.1, read as the reverse complement.
TGGCTACTAAGTAACTAACAGGCAAGTAGTGTATACAAAGTGAATTTGCTGGACAAAAGGATGGTTGATATCTCAGGTGGAGGGAAGCAGGAAGACAAGAGATTTCATCATGTTACCCAGAATGACATGCAGTTTACAAATTATGAACTGTTTGTTTCTGAAATTTTTCATTTAATATTTTTAGACCATGATTGAGCCTAGATAACTGAAATTTTGAAAAGAAAAACTGGAGATAAGTGGAAACTACATATTTGTCTTTCTGTGCCTGGTTTGTTCCAAATGACATGATTTTGTTCTTTTTTTAAATGCTAAATAGTATTCCATAGTGTATGTGGTTTTTTAAATATTTTCTTTGTTCATCAGTTAGATGGACATTTAGGTTAATTCCATATCTTGGCTATTGTAAATAATGTTGCAATGTACATGAAAATTTACATATCCCTTCAACATATCGATTTCAGTTCTTTGGATATATTCCCAGAAGTGAGATTGCTGGATCATATGGTAGTTCTACCCCCATATTGTTTTCCATAATGGCTGTACTACTTTACATTCCCAATAGTAGTGTATAAGGATCCCACTTTCTCCACATCCTTGCCAACACTTGTTACATTTCATTTTTTTAATAAAACCCATTCTAACAGGTGCAGATGATATTTTGTTGTGGTTTTAATTTGCATTTTCCTAATAATTAGGAATACTAAACATTTTAAAATTAATCTATTGGTCATCTGTATGTCTTCTTTTAAGAAACGTCTGTTCAGGTCCTTTGCTCATTTTTTAATCGAGTTGCTTTCTTGTTCTTGAGTTATTAAAATTCCTTGTATATTTTGGATATTGACTCCTTATCAGATGTATGGTTTGCAAATATCTTTTGTACTTTGTGGGTTTTTTCTTCTTCTCAATCCTTTAGAGATTTAAAAATTATTCATAACTCATGAGCAATAGAAAAACAGGCCTTGGATTGGATTTGGCCAGCGAGATATAGTTTGCCAATTCCTGGTCTAGAAGAATGTCTTTATCAGAATAGTACAAACTGAGCTCTAACAATGTCACTCTTATCCTCTTTAGAGTCTCTGCCACCATGATAGAAATATTAAAATTCATGGTTTTTTTCATCATCAGATTTCTGCCTAGGTTTGTAGATGGTAAGTGATTAAACACGGGTACACACATATTTATGTTTAGAAACCATTTCTCTAGTGAAACATAATCTCCATGGATGCAATTTCACCCAAACTGAAGACCACTTCAGTATTATCATGCAAAGCAGTTTTTTTCACCATGGAGTTAAACCTCTGTAACAAAACCTAGGATTGCAATTTTCTCTGCAGAAATAGTCTGTTAAGGTGATCCTTCATATCAAAGGAGTAGTGTGCTTTAAAATGTAATTCTTAAGGAGTAAAACACTGCAGTTTTAAAATGTTAATGCTAATTTCTGGATGCTGTTATTCACTATTTCAAAACAGTCTTGGGTACACGCTTAGAAAATATAAATACAGTAACATACTCACATACAGTGAGTCCCACACATGTTGTGAGAAAGAATAAATTGGATTCAATTTTATTTTATGGTTTTTGGAATCAATACCATTTTTCAGGGTTATATCTAATATGTGTATATATGCATATACTACATTATAGTGAAATTAGTAATGCTAAGTGACTGTGTTAGTTATAATGCATAGTCACATGTAATAGATACCCAAAATAAAATAGGTTAAATAAGATAAACATCTATTTCTTTCTCACTTAAAAGTCTTGATGTAAATTTCACCATTGGTATGGCAGCTCAATAGTCATCTTAGACTCAGGCAACACTTGTGCTTCTGCTGTTCTATCTCTAGGATAGATCCCTCAGCCTCATGGTCCAAGATGTGGATCCAGCTCGTAAAAGATAAAGGGTGGAAGTAGAACCATATGACTTTCACTAAGAAGAAAGTTCAGAAACTGCACCTATTGTTGTCTTCCACATTCCCTTGGCCAGAACTTAGTCTCAAGATCACAACTAACTATGGGGTAAACTGAGAAATATAGTTTTCTGATAGGCATGAAAATCGTATGTTCAACTGGAGAAACATAGATGTCAAGAAATATAACATTATCTTTCCCTATAGTGACCAGAAAGTTTTAAGACCATTTAAGGGGCATTTAAAACTAGATAAATTATCTACAAAGGTCTAAACCATAGAGGTACTTCTGACACAATAAATGGAATAAATAAACGTCTTATTAAAGGCTATCAGGATGGAGTGACATCAGCAAGATGGAGAGGAAAGACTTTCTAGCACTCATCCTCTTGCAGAAACATAAATTTGATCAAGTATCCATGCATGAAATGCTTTCAGAGCAGCTAAAGAATCCAGGTGAGAGGTTAGATTACTTCAGTGGAGCACAGAAATAAAAAAAAAGAGGCATTGATGGGAGTAAGAACAGTTTCACATTATCACATCACCAATTCCCTGAACCCAGGTAGCACAAGGAAGATACTCTTCACCTAGTAAAAATAGAATGAAGTAAGTATCTAACTTCACTGTGGAACACCAGCAAAATTCAGCACTAGGCTAGTCCCCACAGCCTCAGGCTCCAGGTTAGCCCTTATAACTCCAGACTGCAGGCCAAAACCCCTCACAGACTGACTCCAGGTTCAAACTTAAGGACTTAGGATCCAGGCTTGGCCCTGTGGACTCCAGTGCCAATCTGGCACACTCACTGACCCAGACACTAGATCAGCCTGCCTGAGGATTCCAGCAGCAATCCCATCAACATACCCTTTCAGACAGGCTGCTGAGAATCTCAGAACTGGCTGACTGTTGAGGGGGTTTCCCCAATGAAGCCAGTTCATAAAACGAAAAGAGGTGCCTACATCTTAAAATTCGCAGACACTAATACGAGGCCACAAGGATCAGGAATAATCAGGGAAACATGACACAACTAAAGGAACAAAAAAAGCAACAATAAGCAACCATAAAGGAAAGAATATCTACAAATCTAAAAAAAAAAAAATCAAAATAATTGTTTTTAAAACAGTGATCTACAAGAGAACACAGACAGACAACAAAATGATGTCAGGAAAACAATGTATGAACAAAATGAGAAGTCCAAAAATGATATCAAGAGAATAAAAAGAATCAAACAGAAATTCTGAAGCTAAGAAACACAATAAACTGAACTGAACAGAAAAATTCCACAGAGAGCTTCGACAGCACACTCAATCAAGCAGAAGAAAGAACCTGAGAGCTAAAAGGCAAGTGCTATGGTTTAAATGTCTCCTCCAAAACTCATGTTGAAATTTAATTGCTATTGCAAACATTATCTAGAGGTAAGACCATTTAGAGGTGATTAGATCATGAGAGATCCACCCTTACAGGTGGACTGGATAGTTTTTTAAAAAAAGGGTTTTTAGGAGTGTGTTCCTTCTCTTTGTCCTTCTGATCTTTTACCATGTAAGGAACAGTGTTTCTCCTCTCTGGAAATTTCAGTGTTCAAGGTACCATCTCGGAAATGGAGATGAGATCTTTATCAGACACTAAACCTGTTGCCATCTTGATGTTAGACTTTCCAGCCTCCAGAGATGTAAGAAATAAATTTTTATTCTTTCTAAATTATCCAGGCTCAGGTATTCTGTTATAGCAGCACACACACACACACAAAAAAAGACAACAGGTTCTTTAAAATTATCCTGTCTGAGGAACAAAAAGAACAGTGAATTGAATGAAAAAGAGTAAAAGAAAGCCTATAGGACTTATGGGACACCATCAAGAAAACCAATATATTAAGTTATAAAGTTCCAGAAGAAGCAGAGAAAGAGAAAGGGTGAGAAATCTTCTTTAAAGAAATAATGATAGAAAACGTATCAAATCTGAAGAAAAAAATGAAGATCCAGATGTATGAAATCCAAAGAACTCAAAATAGATTAAATATAAGAAAATTATTACTGAGACATATTAAAATTAAATTATCAAACATAAAAGACAAAGAGAGAATTCTGAAAGCAGCAAGAGAAAAGCAACTCATTAACTGCAAGAGAACCTCCATAAGACTATTAGCAGATGTCTCAGTGAAAAACTTGCAGGCAAGGAGAGAGTGAGATAATACATTCAAAGTGATGAAAGAAAAAAAACCTGACAACAAAGATTACTATACCTGGCAAGTCTGTTCTTCAGAAATGAATGAGAGATAATGATTTTCCAGACAAACAAAAGTTGTGGGACTTTATCACCACTGTATCCCCTTTTTACAAAAAAAAAGAAAAAAAGAAAAAAAAAAGCTACACAGAGTTCTTTAAGTTGAAATAAAAGGATACTAGTTAAAAACATGAAAAAATAAGAAAGTATAAAACATAAAACTCATTGTAAAGACAAAAATATAGTCAAATTCAGAATATTCTAATACTGTAATGGTGGTGCATAAGTAACTTTTAACTCTAGTATAAAAGTTAAAGAACAAAGGTATTAAAATAACTATAACTACAGTAATTTCTCAATGGATACATGATATATAAAAGATATGAATTGTTACATCAATAACATTAAATATGGAGGGAAGAGAAGTTAAAGCATAGAGTTTTTGTATTCAAAGGTAAGTTGTTATCAGCATAACATCGACTATTAATTATATTTACAAAACGTTTCAGGTAAGCGTCATGGTAAATGAACAAAAAAAGGCCTGTAGTAGGTAACACAAGGCCACGAGGATAAAGATAAAGAAAAAAATGAGGGCATACAACTATAAAAGTAATCAAATCATAAGGGAAGAGAGCAAGAGAAGAAGAATGGAATAAAGGAACTGAAAAAGAGAAAATAATTAACAACATGACAGCAGTAAGTTCTTATCTATCAAAAATGGCTTTGAATATAAATAGATTAAATCATCCCATCAAAAGGCATATAGTGGCTGAATGGATTTTAAAAATCCAACTATATCCTGCCTATAAGAAACTTGCTTTAGCTTGAAGAACACAGAGGCTAAATGTGAAGGGATGCAAAAAGATATTCCATAAAAATGTACACAGAAAGAGTAAGAGTAGCTGTAATTCTATCAGATGAAATAGATTTTAAGCCAAAAATGGCCATGAGAGGCAAAGTAAGTCAACATATGATGAAACGGGTCAATGTATCAAAAAGATATAACAACTGGAAATATGTATGCACCAAACATCAGAGCACTTAAAAACGTAAAACAGATAGTAACAAAACTGAAAAGAGAAATAGAGAACAATACAATAATAGTAGGGAACTTTAATACTTCAATACCAATTATGCATAGATCATCCAGTCAGTCAGTTAATAAGGAAACAGCAGTTTGAACAACATGATAGACCAAATGAACATAACAGACATATTGCATAGATCCTATCCAACAGCAGCAGAAAACATTGTTTTCAAGTGCACATAAATATTATTCAAGATATGTGACATGTTAAGCCCCAAAGAAGTTTTCACACATTTAAGATGCGTGCAGTCATATCAAGTGTCTTTTGAGACCACATTGCTATAAAACTAGAAATCGGTAGCAGAGGGGAAATTCACAAATATGTGGAGATTAAGCAACACAGCAATGAAGAACCAATGAGTCAAAGAAGAAATCAAATGAAAAATTTTTAAAATCTGATACAAATAAAGAAATACAACATGCCAAAAATTATGGGATCCAGCAAAAACAGTTTCAAAAGGGAAGTTTATAGTAATGAATGCCTACCATAAGAAAAAAAATTTCAAGTAAACAACTTAACTTTACACCTCAAGAAACTAGAAAAAGAACAAATTAAGCCTAAAGTTATCCAAAGGAAGAAAATAATAAAGGTCAGGAAAGAAATACATGAAATAGAGAATAAAAAAAGCAAATAGAAAAGACCAACAAAACCAATCATTTCTTTTGAAAAAATAAACAAAATTGACAAACTTTAGCAAGAGTAGGAAAAAAGAAAAGACTCCAAATTTTAAGTAAAAGAAAAGACATTACAGGTGATACCATGGAAATACAAAAGATCATGAAGAATCATAAGCAACTACTATGAATAATTACATGCCAGTGAGTTAGATAACCAAGAAGAAATGGATAACTTCCTGGAAACATGCAACCTAGCAAAACAGAGTCATGAAGAAACAGAAAATATTAACAGACCAATAAGGAGTAAGGAGAGTGAATCAGTAGTTACAAACCTTCCAACAAGGAAAAACCCAGGACCTGATGACTTCACAAGTGAATTCTACCAAATATTTAAAGAATTACACGATTACTTCTCGAACTCTTCCAAAAAAACGAAGAAGCTTATTTTATGAGGCCAGAATTACTCTGATATCAAAGCCAGACAAGGACTCTACAAGTTAAGAAAATACAAGCTAATATTGCTGATGAACATATATGCAAAAATTCTCAGGAAAATACTAGCGAATGGAATTCTAAAGCACAATCAAAGTATCATACACCCTGATCAAGTAGGATTTATCCTTGTGATACAAAGACAGTTCAACATACACAAATCAATAAATGTGACACATGATATTAATAGAAAGAAAGAAAAAATTATACAATCATTACAATAGATGCAGAAAAGGAATCTGACAAAATTCGGCATAATTTCATGATTAAAAAAACTCAACAAATTGGTTATAGAAGGAATGTACTTCAATATGATAAAGCTCAAAGCTGATATATGACAAACCACTGCTAATATTATATTCAATAGTGAAAAGCTGAAAGCTATCCTCATGTGAACAGGAAGAAAACAACAAGAAGCGCCCACTCTTACCACTTCTTTTCAATAAAGTACTGGAAGTCTGAGCCAGAGCAATTAAACAAGAAAATAAAATAAAATGTATCTAAATAAGAAAGAAAGAAATGAAATTGGATCTGCTTTCTGACAACATGATCATAAAGCCTCTACCAAAAATTGTTAGAAATAATAAATTTAGTAAAGTTGCAAAATCAACATAGAATCAGCAAAGTTTCCGTACACTAACAACAACTTATCTGATAAAGAAAGCAAGAAAACAATCCCATTGTTTAACCTGATGAAGGATTAATATCCAAAATATATAAGGAATGCAAACAACTCAATAGCAAGAAAACAAATAATCTGATTTTTAAATATTCAAAGAGGCTGGGCATGGTGGCTCATGCCTGTGATTTTGGGAAGCTGAGGTGGACAGATTCTTGAGCTCAGTAGTTCAAGACCAGCCTGAGCTACATGGCGAAACCCCATCTCTATAAAAAATACAAAAATTATCTGAGCATAGTGTCATATATCTGTAGTCCCAGCTCCCCAAGAGGCTGAGGTTGGAGGATTACTTGAGCTTGGGAGGTTCAGGCTGCAGTGAACCATGATCACACCATTGCACTCCAGCCTGGATGACAGAGGTGAGACCCTGTCTCAAAAATTAAAATTAAAAATAAAAATAGGCAAAGAACCTGAGCAGATATTTCTCAGAGTAAGACATACAAATGGTCAAGTATATGAAAAAAAAAGTTTCAATATTGCTAACCATCAGGCAAATAGCATTTTAAAAATAAAATACTTAGGAATAAATTTAACCAAGGAGATGAAAGACCTGTACATTGAAAACTCTAAAACATTAGTGAAAGAAATGGAAGAAACACAAATAAATGGAAACATGTCCTGTGTTAATGGACTGGAATAATTAATATTGTTTGCATATCCATTACTACCCAAAGCAATCTACAGATTCAATGCTATCCCTAAAGTTCCAATGGTGTTTTTTAAATAAATAGAAAAATAATCACAAAATTTTTATGGAACCACAAACTACTTTGAATAGCAAAAGGAATCTTAAGGAAAAAAACACACACACACACCAAAAAATCAAAACGAAACTGAGCTGGAGGCATCACACTACCAAATTTCAAAATATACTACAAAACCATAGTAATCAAAATAGCATGGTATGGGCATGAAAACAGACACATCAATCAATGGAACAGGATTGACAGCCCAGATAAAATCCATGAATTTATGGTCAATTGATCTTCACCAAAGGTGCCAAGAAAACAAAATGGGAAAAGGATAGTCTCTTCAATAAATGATGGTGGGAAAACTGTATATCCACGTGCAGAAGAATGGAATTGGACCTTTATCTCACACCATATACAAAAATCAACTCAAAATGAATTAAAGATTTAAACATAAGACCTGAAATTATAAAAATACTAGAAAAAAACCATAGGGTGAAAGTTCCATGACATTGGTCCAGGCAATGATTCCTTGGATATGACCCCAAAAACACAGTAACCAAAACAAAAAACAAACAAACAAAAATTCTAAAAAGCTTCTGCATGGCAAAGGAAACAGTCAACAGTGAAGAAACAACCCATGGTTTGAGAAAAAAAAAATTTTCAAACCATACACCTGATAAGGGGTTAAGTATTCAAAAATAGAAGGAATGCAAAAGACTCAATAGCGAGAAAACAAATAATCTGATTTTAAAATAGGTAAAGAATCTGTGTAGAAATTTCTCAGCGGAAGACATACAAATGGCCAACAAGTATATGAAAAAATGTTCAACACCACTAACCATCAGGGACATGCAAATTAAAATCACAGTAAGATATCATCTCACACCTGTTAGAAAAGCTATTATCAAAAAAGAGATAAGTATTGGTGAGGATATGAAGAAAAGAGAACCCTTGTACAATGTTGGTAGAGATATACATTATTACAGCCATTATGGAAAACAGTATAAAACTTCCCCCTAAAATTAGAAATAGAACTACCACATGATCCTGAATCTCACTTCTAGATATACATCCAAAGGAAATAAAATCAGCTGTGGCCTATCTGTACTCTCATGTTCACTGCAGCATCCGTCACAATACCCAAGATATGGAATCAATCTAAGTGTCCATCAGTAGATAATGGATAAAGAAAATGTGGTATAGACACACAATAAAATATTATCCAGCCTTAAGAATGAAGGAAATCCTGTCATCTGTGATAACATGCAGGAACCTGGAGAATATTAAGTGAAATAAGCTCAGTACAGAAAGACAAATACTGCAGGATCTCACTTATCTGTAGACTCTAAAAAAGTTGAACTCACAGAAGCAGATATTAGAATGGTGAGTGCCAGTGGCTGGTTGTGGGGAGAAATGGGAAGATTTTGGTCAAAGGCATAAAGTTTCAATCAGGATGAATAAATTCTAGAGATCTATTGTACAGCATGGTGATGATAGTTAATAATAATGTATTGTATACTTGAAAATGCTGAGATCAGAGCTTAAATGTTCTCCCACACATAAAAATAACAACGTGAAGTGAGAGACATGTTATTTAGCCTGATTGTGGTGATTATTTCACAATATAAACATGTATCAAAATATCATGCTGTATACCATGAATATATACACTTCTTATTTGTCAAAAACATAGGAAGAGAATCTTTTTGTAAAAAAAAAAAAAAAAAAAAAAGCTATTTGGAAATATTCAATAACTACCTAAAAACTTTAATTAGAAGACACTCAGTGGTGAAATAAAATCTATATATTTACATGTTTTTTACATCAACACTATTTGTGATCTACTTAACTAGAGGAGACATCTGTACCTTTGGAGAACTCCCATCCATTCTCCTTTTTCTGGTTAGAAGCATCTTCAGTTTCCTCTGGAAGACTCACTTCTACTCCACTGTGTGCAGCCTTGGTGGAAATACCAATAGATGCTCTACCTAATTGCTGGCATGGGAACTAGATTAAATAAATGAGATTCTCTCTAGAATTTGAAATCAAGTCAAATGATACCAAGTTTGAAGGAAAGGTTAGAGTGATTCATTCCTATAGCCCGCTAGTGAGTTGTAGACTCCATAGCTTCTTTGTTCCTCTTCTATTTGGATTCTACATCTATATAATCATTTCTTTATTTCAGTGAGCCACCTCGAAACAACTTAGTGAATTCTCTTTCTGCTTCTGTTAAAAACCATTATATCCTATTACTCACAAACAAAAAAAATAGCTATATGCCAATAATAAATTCTGTACTAGAGATGAGTATATTATATATGTACATAGGCACCCAAATATATATATGTGCACACACAGAATGCATGAAAAAGAGAACAGAATTTATTGCTTTTTCTCTTTCATGTCCTTTTGGTCTCTTTGTTTTTTCTGAATATATACACTGAAGATGAGATATTCTACTTTAATTGTATAAGAAACAATTGGAAGAAGTGTTGATAGCTAGAAGAGAAGCGATCTTGCCTCAGCCACCCAAAGTGTTAGGATTACAGGTGTGAGCCACCAAACCCAGCCCAGATAGAATATTTTACCCAGGAGCATAATGATCTAAAGAAAGTGATTTTTTAGCCAGGCACAGTGGCTCACAACTGCAATCCTAGCACTTTGGGAGGCCAAGGCAGGCGGATCACTTGAGCTCAGGAGTTCAAGACCAGCCTGGGCAACATGGTAGAACCCCATCTCTACAAAAAAAAAAAAAAAGAAAAGAAAAGAAAGAAAGAAAATTAGTCAGGTGTGGTGGTGCACGCCTGTGGTCCCAGTTACTTGGGAGGCTGAGGCAGGAGGATCCCGTGAGTCCAGGAAGTCGAGGCTGCAGTGAGCTGAGATTGCACCACTGCAATCCAGCATGGGTAACAAAGTGAGACACTCCACTACTTTAAAAAAAAGAAAAAAAAAAGGTGATTTTTCTGGGTTATATACAAACTTAATATTTTTAGAGATCTTTTTCCTAAGGATAAATTCATGCAATGCAAATGAAAACACAATGCATATATTAAATGCCTCTGGTTGTATTAACACCGAGGACTTTTATATGTATGTCTTTATTGTTGCTCTTCTATTGTCATTTTAGAAAAGAATTTCTAACAGAGCCCTTCTAAAGGATACTTTTGGCTTAATGGTTATAGCATTTGTGAAAGTGTTCACAGGGTCAAATTGATTCAATTATTTTCATTTGGATAAAAGGAACAAATACTTTTGAGAGCCTACTATGTTGGTTCTTAACCCAAGTTGAATATTAGCTGTACCAGGGAGCTTTTTAAAATACATATTTCCAGAGCATTTACAGTACTCCTCCCCATTGCTGTGATTTTGATGTATCTAATAAGTACTAAAGATCACACCATGTGCTTTGTATATGATATTGTACTGCTCTAACAAACAGGATAGTGCAGCAATTAACAGACGAGGCTCTGAATCCAGACTTCATTTAAAAGCTGCTTCATCACAGATTAGCTAAGTAACATGGAGCAATTTACTTAAGCACATTGTGTCTCCAGTTCCTCAGCTATAAAATGATGACAGTATTAGTGCCCGCTTCATTCACTTGCTTCTTCTATGTAGTTAGCATTCATGATCATGGATTATATAATAGCCAATTTGGAAATTGGCTATGGAAATCCTTATGGAAAACTTATTGTGATTACTATTATTTTCATTTGACATATGAAAAAACTGAGGTTTAAAGATGAGAAATAACTTTCCCAAGTTCATCTAATTTGCCACCAAGCTAAGATTTGGTACATTAGTGATAATGGAGAACATATGATATAAAAAATGCTGGGAGAAGTTTGGTCGTGGTGGATTTGAAATGGTTGTGAAACAACTGAGTAGAGATGCCTAGTAACCAATTGCTTCATGTAGCTCTGGGTCTCCGCAGGGTGGTCAGTCACAGGAATATTCATTTGCAGTCTTTGACAAATAAATTGTGATGGAATCCTTGAGTGTGAGTGTGCTGATTAAGGAATCATGTCTAGAGGATAGCTGAGGGCTGGGGACCTAGCATTTGAGAGCTCCAACATTTTATAGGACAAGTCATCAGTGTCAAAATTAAAAGAAGACTAGGAAGCCAGAGGCATTAGTAAACTCTGAGAAAGTACTATCATAAAGATTTAGAGAGAAGGGAGTTTCAGAAGGTTACACGCTGATGGGGAAATGTCAGAGAGAAAAAGAGAGATGAGGGACAAGAGAAGAAATAATTAATGAAGTAAGATCTTTTCAAAGTAGGTATAGGAGGGTGATTCACAGAGTAAAGAAGGAAGAATTTATCTTTCACTGAGTGGAGGAAAGAAGGAAAAAAGAATACGAATGGATATGCACTTGCAAATGGAAGAGCAGAAAGATAATAAACTTTAGCTAAATGACTTCAGTTTTCTCTGACTAGCTCTTTCAAAGTGAACTATTTCCAAATGAGTATGCAGTACCTGTGCATAACTGTGTATGTGGTTGTGACACACAAAGAAGTCAGAGATGTAAATATATTGAGGGCTTTGCTTAATGGAATTATAAAACTTACCCCCTTGAGTGAAAAAATGAGGCTATGAGTCAGTGCTGAGATGGAGTATTTCATCTCTTTAAAATACTTAAGTGGTAGATGAAGAAAACATAATACGTATATACAATGGAATACTATTCAGCCATAAAAAAGGAGGAGCTCCTGTCATGTGTGACATGAATGAACCTGGCAGACATTATGTTAAGTGAAATAAGCCAGACACAAAAATAAGCCAGACACAAAAAGACAGATGGATACCACATGGTCTCATTTAGACATGAGATCTTTAACAAATGTTGATCTCATAGAAGTGGTGAGTAAAATGGTGGTTACCAGAGGCTGGGGAGGGAGAAAGAATGGGAAGATGGAGAGAGATGAGTTAATGGGTACCAAGTGACAGTTAGATAGAAAGAATAAGTTCTAGTGCTTTATTGCTCAGTGTGATGGTTATAGTTAACAGTAATGTATTGTACACTTGAAAATGCTAAGAAATTAAATGTTCTCACCAAGCATAAAAGAAATGATAACTATGTGAAGTGATGGATATATTAATATACTTGATTGTGGTAATCATTGAAAATGATGTCGATATCAACCCTATTACTAAGTTGCCAGGAGACAGTGGGTGGGGAAGCCTCTGGAACAACTTCACAAAACAGAAGCTGATTGCCACCCAAAATGAGATACACTGGAGAAGTTACAAATTTAAAAAAAGAAGCCATCTACCAAAATGGATGTAACCACCTTTCATAGAACGTATGTTTAAAAGAAAACATTTTATGTAGAAATATCTGAATGATGTGAGCAAATATTTGTTAATGGCCTCCCACGCAAGGACTCAGCACAAGGAAAAAGAAAGATTTGAACTTCTGACATTTTTTCTTGAGTTGTATGGTTAACTCAGTTATCTTCTGAGGGCAGGAAGTGACTCATTCTCATCCTTATATTCCCCGAAATGTTTAAGAAGCCCCTTGCTAATATTCTAACACAGGTTTGTTATTTGAGAAAATGTGGGCTTTGTAAGCACACAGATTTGAGGGCCTATGCTGATATCACTAAACACTAGACGTGTAAGTGTTTGCCAAGTTACTTCAGCATTCTGATGTTGATTTCCTTCATTTTTAAACAACAATATATATGTTGAAAATTTGAGGTAAGGAGTAAATAATATAAATAATATAACAATTGTGATATAATGCCTTAGCAGCTTTTAGCATAAAATCTAAGATTGATGGTACTGAATAAACATTAGTTCTTTCTCTTTTTTTCCCTTTGTGGTTTCTTTTTATACTTAACACTTGCTTTGCTGTGATAACCCAATACTTCCATATATGGCTTTTTTCCCTGACTCTGGCTCAGCGCAGTCCTCCAATATCCTTGATTTCCAGCTCCTGGTCCTGACCCTCACAGACTCCCTGTGCAGACATGATCCATTCTGACCCCCTTCTCCCCAGTCTCTCATTTCCAGGACCCCCCTTTTCAGAAGTTCTTCCACCACATTATCCTCACTTGCCCCATGCTTTCTCTAATTCTGACCTAACCCTCTGGCTACTGACACTAGCTTCAGGTCCTGGCTGTAACTTCTCATTTCTCATACTTCTTGATGCATTATCTCACATCATGGCCATCTTCCTAGGAATATTTCTTCACCATTGATTCTATTCCACATCCATGACTATTCTCAAAGGGCAGTTCAAATTCACTTCCATAAAAGCTTCCATTCTCTTAGGAACAAACTAATCTTAGGTTGATACCTGGAAGAGGGTCCATTCTCCTCAAGTCTTACATGTGTCATTTTCACTCATATATGCTGCATTGCACTGAGAAGGCAGTGTGACCGACTGAGTCCTATGTGGACTTTGAAGTCTGGAAGATTTGGGATTGAATCCTGGGTTGATAAACTGGTGTAACATTGGGTTAGTTACTTCGCCTATTTGTGCCTTACTTTCCTTATCACTGAAGTGGAGATAAAACCTCACAGAGTCTCTCTGAGGATTAAATGAGGTGATGCAGTAAAACATTTAGCAAAGTTTCTGGGACATAATAAGGCTTAATGCAATGTTTATTTTTGTTAACCGGCTTGTTTGTGTGTGTTTGTGTGTGTGTGTGGCTATGGTTTATTACTTCTCAAATTACCTTGCATTTATTTGTCCATGATATTTAATCAATGTTGAATTTGTCATAATTTTTCAAAGAATAAGATGTTTCTTATGTCACTTGTAAATTTAACTTTTATCTCTTTGAGTAAGTATCTAATATGGTGTCATGCATATATTAGAGCTGAATTATTCTGATAGGTGAAAGAATTATCCAGTCTATATATGAATGCTATTTTCATTTTATTATGTGTAAACACTACCACTTAGAGCTCATAAAAGGTACAACTATTAAAACTGCACAGCTGAATCTTGGGACAAAATAAAAGTAGACTTTGGAAATAAGATTTAGTTGCATCTGGATTTCATTTTACTTTGATAATGTCAATACTCATTTCACTATTATTTTATTTGCTATTTGTTGACATTTTGCAATATTTTGTAAGAAATTTACAATCAAATTTTTTAAACTTATGAGTTAGCTAAGATATATGTATACATATATACATATACAAACATATACGTATATAAATATGTGTAAATCTAGTTACAATAATAATATCTAAAAATAGCTTATAAACTTATTCATCTGAATCTGTGTTCATCCAAGCACCTGCTAAAAACGCAAGAGAACATTGCCATATACACGCATTATCACTGAGAGGTAAGTAGAAAAATGAAAGGAGTGTAATTTCCTATATGTATACCACAGATTCCATCTATTATACCAATATTCTCACCAAAAATGTGTCTTATTTTTCAGGTGCTGGTGTTTTAGAAAGAAAAGTTATATATTTCCTAATAGAGAGAGTTTTCTACACAATATTTACACCTATATAGTATGTGTACCTGGGTTCCATTTTCTGTCTTTCTTGGGCTGGTTGTTAATGAATGAACATATGCCCTTAATCTATTTTTACTACATCAATAATTCCTATTTTACACTTTGAACTCTTAGAGGTCACAGTATAGAACCTGCATGACAGGTAGTAATCAAGTTCCATTTTTATGGTAGTAAAAAGAAAAAGAAGGAGAAGGAAATAGGAAGGGAAATAATATATATTATAATTGTTTATTAAGTGAATCAAATGGCAGAATAATGGATGTGAAAACGCAACGAAGAGCAAGCAAGCATAAGCATAGTTCTCACTAACCCTCAGAGCTCCAAAAACTTGTAGGTCATATAATTTGGTTCATTTGATGGGGAATAGCCTGTCCTTGCAATTGAGTTTCAAAGTCGGTCTTGACTCCAAAGACATGATGGATATGACATGTTCAAAATGAGAAAGCTAATCATTCCTAAGCATACACAGAGTTAACAGTAGACTCAAACTTCCGTACCCAACGTTGCCCCCTTTATCCCTCTTCTATTGCACCTCCCCTCACAGCCCATCCATTTCTTCCCTCTTTTTGTATCTGTTCCAGGAGATTCTGGGTTAAAAGCCCTTCCTACAGGTATCTTTCTCTCATCAGTTGTCTTATCAAAGTGAAACTATCTGTAGTCTCTGTCTCCTGAGGAGTCTTAGACAGCAGGTCTTGTCACTTGAATATGATTATGCATTTGTTGGGGGTACCCAAGTGTCCCAATTGGTGACTGTGTCTAAGGAAAAGTAATACTAATTATTGTAATTTATCCAAAGGTCTTAGAATCCGTATCTAATCACTATGCAACACAATAACATTTGTGCATATCTTTAAGCATGTCAGATTAATTTCATAAGACATTTGGTTTACTTTTTATATTGAACACAGATAATCCTCATTTTGTTTTTGTGGCTTGTACACACCTGGCTCTGCATGAAATTTGAAATAATTAAAGGGAAAAATAATCAGAAGCCAAGAGTCCTGCTCTGAACTTAGGTAGCTAGTGACCTTGGGCAAAGCATTCAATTTCTTTGAGAATCGGCTTCCACAGTTATAAAAAATGAGGTCCACATAATTTGTAAGGCTATTACAAAGTAAAGTAAAAAAACAGATATCAAACATTGTACAAAACACAAATTTATCTGCAAGTGGAAGACTCCTGTAACACAAAATATCTGGAACTTAGTATTCATTCTTTCATTTATTCCACAACTTGTTTTCTTTATTTTTAATCAACAAAGAAAAATAGTATGTATTTATGGTGTAAAACATAATGTTTTGATACATGTATATATTATGGAGCAACTAAATCAAGCTATTTAACCTATGCATTACCTCACATACTTACTTTTTGCATTGAGAACACTTTCAATCAACTCTTAGCAATTTTTAAGTATACAATATATAATTATTAACTATAGTCACTACAATATGCAATGAATCTCTTGAACTTATTCCTCCTTTCTAACTGAAATTTTGTGCCATTTGCCCAACATCTCCTCAATCCTTTACCTCCCAGCCTCTGCTAACCATAATTTTACGATTTCTATGAGTTCAACTTTATTAGCTCCCACATATGAGTAAGATCATGTGGTTTTGGCCTTTCCATGCTTGGTTTATTTCACATAACATAATGTCCTCCAAGTTCATCCATGTTCTTGCAAATGGCAGGACTTGTTTATTTTTTTAAGGGTGAAGAGTATTGTATATACATATCACATTTTTTAAATCTGTTCATCTATTGATGGACACCTAAGTTGATTCTATATCTTGGCTATTGTGAATAATCTTTAGTGAATGTAGAAATGCAGGTATCCCTTTGATGTGCCTACTTCATTTCCTTTAGCTATAAATCCAAAAGTGGGATTTCAGAAAAACATGGTAGTGTATTTTGAATTTTCTTAGGAATTTCCATACTGTTTTCATAATGCCAGTAATAATTTACGTTCCCATCAATGTGAAACAAGGATTTCCTTTTCTCCACATCCCTGTCAACACTTGTTATTCTTCATCTTTTGATGGTAGGTATTCTAACAGGTGTGAGGTAATATGTTATCATGGTTTTAATTTGCATTTTCCTAATAATCAATCATCATCAAATTCTTGATCACCTCTTCTCTGACAGACTATGTGCTTGGATTATAGACTTAAAAAAAGGCATTGCCATATCTTCATGAAAAACATATATTTAAAGATTTACATGTTAAGCTTAATGTCTCACTTTAATAAATGCTACAAAGGAAAGGTATAAGGTGATATGATAAACAATAGTAGAATCTGACTTAGGGAGATGCAAAATGTTCTCTGGAGAGGTGCTGACGGAAATAAGATCTAAAGAAAGATTAGAAGTCAACTGAAGAAAGAGTAGAACTTCCTTAACAAGGAAACAGGATATACAAATCCAGTGACTAATGGGAGAAAAATAAGTCTGAAGTATTGAAAATGAAAACACATCTATCGATGTAGAAACGAGCCTGGAGAAGAGGATGAAAACCAGACCTGCAAAACCAAAACAGTTTGGGATTCAATCTAGAAGATCAATAAACAGACACTTAGATATTTTAAGGACAATGGCCAGTGGCATGATCAGAATTTTTTCTTTGAAGATCATTCTAGTTAAATTTTGCAGAAATTCTGGAGGAAAACCATTGATGGGCCATAATCGATGGACTATATTAAGAAATAAGCCCACAGAAAATATTTGCTTGATGTAAAATAGTCAAAGTGGACAGAAGATCATAGTACAACCAAATGTTTGTATGTCCTCTTGGCCTTCTCCCAGCACAGCATTCATCCTACCACCTGTGACTATGTCATAAAAGACAGAAAAAAACCAACTTTCACTTCTAGGGAAATATTTTTACCCTGCAGGTATTAAATACAATTATTATCGTTGCATTCATTGGTGTAATGCTAGTGGCTATAACAAATAAACTTCACTTTTTCATTGTTTTATTTATTTATGTATTTTTTTCATACTGGGCCTCACCCTGTTATCCCGGCTAGAGCGTAATGGCATGATCTTGGCTCACTGTAGCCTTGACCTCCCTGGGCTCAAGCGATCCTCCCACCTCAGCCACTAGAGTAGCTGAGACTACAGGCATGTGCCGCCACGCCCAGCTAACTTTTTCAGTTTGTTTGCTTGTTTGCTTGCTTGCTTGTTTTTTTGTCTGTAGAGATAGGTTCTCTCCTATGTTGCCCAGGCTGGTCTGGAACTCTTGGGCTCAAGTGATCCTCCTACCTCAGCCTCCCAAAATGCTGAGATTACAAGTGTAAGCCACTGCACCCAGCCTATTTCATTGTTTTGAACAAAATAGGCTTATTTTTCCCTTATATAACATTTCAGTGTAGGTGTCCTGAGCTACAGGCATCTTTCACCCATACTATGATTCAAGACTTCAGTGGCTGTGCCATCCCTGTTTTCTGTGACTGTGCATTCCCTAAGGTCTCATAGTCCTCTGATCCATGCAGAAGGAAAACTGAAGACAGAGAAGGCACAATGACCAACTAAGTGCTTTGGTCCAGAGGTGACACGCATCGCTTTCACTTACATCCCTTTGGTGAGAACCAACCACATTGCTCCAAACAGAAGCAGGGGTGTGGGTCCAGTGGGAGGGGATGGTGAGATCTTGGCAAGGCAGCTGCTTTCCAAGCCCAGCTATAATATAGAAGAAACAGCACAAATTATTGGTGGACATTTAGCTATTTTTATCAGAACTAAAGGTTAATTGACCATAAAAGAAGGCAAAATCTGTCTCAATCAGATTCGAGGAAGAGCCAACTATGCGTAAGCCAAATACAGCCCATTGTCTGTTTTTTATACACCATGAGCTAAAAATGTTTTTTACATTTATAAATGGTGGGAAAAAGAAGAATATTCTGTGTCACATTAAAACTATAGGAAGTTCAATTTTCAGTGGTTAGAAATAAAGTTTTATAGAGATACAGCCACACTCACTCATTTACATATTGTCTAGGACTATCTTCATGCTACAATGGCATAGTTGATTAGTTGTGACAGAGAACATAAGACCCACAAAGCTCTTTACAGGAAAAGTTTTCTGACCTTTGTTTAGAGCAATGCTTTAGTGCTAAAGAACTTATGTGCATTTAGCTAAAGCTCAACTTGCCAATGTTTTGAACCTTTAAAATATATTTAGTTGGGGTATTTTGCACAAAGCTCTTTTATTGTCACATCTTATTCTCTTATTGAATTATACTATACTGGACATTGTCTGCAGGTACTAATCACATATGTGGAACTGTGCCACCATTAAATTAAGCATGTAAAATGCTTCAACATTGCCAAAGGCTGACCATGGCTCTGTGGCATGGACAATAACATAATGTTAATCTTTTTGAAATATGTCAGAACCACAAAAGAAAACTACTTCAAGTTAGATCCTCGTGAAATTAAAACTACTGAAGATACTGAGAGCCTCACACACCAGATAACTGCCATTAGAGAAGCTGCATTCAGCGTTGGTATCAAATAACATTGAAGTGTTACAATAATAACGATTTTTAAGATCTGAATGAATGTAGTCAGGAAACCTCTATATTTTACACCTGATAAATTATTTGGCTCTTAGTTTGATCCTACTAAGCTGATTCTTGTGAATCATATTTCCCTCTTAAAGAATGTATTTTACTATTTGATAAAACACAGGGTATCATCTGAGAGGGATTCAGTTTTCTATACATGTTGCTAAATAATCAACAAAAACTTTTTTAAAATTATTGAGAAAAATATACCTACTCTTGGCATACAAATATATACTGATAATTGGCATATGCTTCAGTGAGACCACCCAGAAAAGAGGGGAAGATATGCATTCCTAAAGAAAATTCCTTTTTTCAGTACACTGAAGGACTTCCACCATTTGACCCCTCTGAGCCTTTATTTTCCTCTGTAAAATGGGAATAAAATTATCTGTTTACTAGCTGTGGTTCTAACTTTAACCATGCAAAGTATTCAGCATCTTGTCTGGCAAATACTGTAATGTTTAATTGTTAGTTTCTCATTTAGTCCACATTTCTTTCTGGGTTCCCACAATGGGTCAAAATTGCTGTCTTTCAACATTTCAGAAACATTTATTTATTTTTAGATGTGTTAATTAATTTGCCAAAAATAAAATCACTTTATCAATACTTGTCTAGACTCTATGGAAAGTCAGATATATGACAATTCTGGGAAGAACTTAAAAATAAAGGAGGACACAGAAATTGCTATAAAATTTTTTAGCGAACATGTGAGGTCAGTTATAAACTATTCACACAGATTAGACTTAATTTAGAAAGATTCAAACTTTACAAATTTCATGGATTTAAAAAAATTTCACGGATTTGTGATTTAGATGAATTTTATGGATTTCACATAAATCCCCAATGATTTACATTTGAGAAGATAATTTCTGGAAGAGATAATATTCTTTATGAAGGTTGAGGCCACAGACCAATCCACATGGGTCTAATTATTTTATTCTTTTTTTTCAACAAACATTTAATAAGCATCTACTGTGTGTAAGACACCAAAGTAGTCACTGCAATACAACTGAGAAAAAGTGAAACAAAAAAGTGAGTCATTCAGTTTTCAGAAGCTATACATGCAGCCAACAAGCATATGAATAAAAGCTCAATATCACTGATCATTAGAGAAATGCAAATCAAAACTGCAATGTGATACCCTCTTACACCAGTCACAGTGGTTATTATTAAAACAACAAAAAGTAACAGGTGCTGGCAAGGTTGGGAAGAAAAGGGAACACTTAGTATACACTGTTAGGGGTAGTGTTAATTAGTTCAAGCATTGTGGAAAGTGGCGTGGCAATTCCCCAAAAAGCTAAAAACGAAGCTAACATTCGACCCACCAATTCCATTACCGGGTATATACCCAGAGGAATATAAATCATTCTACTATAAAGACACATGCATGTGAATGTTCATTGCAGCACTATTCACAATAGCAAAGATATGGTGTATTAGTCTGTTTTTACACTCTTATACACAACCTGAGACTGGGTAATTTATGAACAAAAGAGGTTTAATAGACTCACAGTTCTGCATGGCTGGAGAGGCCTCAGGAAACTTACAATTACGGCAGAAGGTGAAGAGGAAGCAAGGCATGTCTTACATGGTGGCAGAAGAGAGAGAGGGTGAAGGAGAAACTGCCATTTTTAAAAACCATCAGATCTCATGAGAACTCCCTCACTATCACGAGAACAGTGTGGGGGAAGCCACCCCCATGATCCAATCACCTCCCACCAGGTCCCTCCCTCAACATGTGGGGATTACAATTTGATATGAGATTTGGGTGGGAATGCAGAGCCAAATCATATCACATGGAGTCAACCTAAATGCCATCAATGACAGATTGGATGAAGAAAATGTGGTACATATACAAGACAGAATACTATGCAGCCATAAAAAATGAGATAATGTCTTTTGTGGGAACATGGATGGAGCTTGAGGCCACTGTCCTTAGTGAACTAACACAGGAACAGAAAACCAAATACAGAATGTTCTCACTTATAAGTGGGAGCTAAATGATGAGAACTCATCAACACAAAGAAGGAAACAATAGACACAGGGTCTACTCAAGTATGGAGGGTGGGAGGAGGGAGAGGAGTAGAAAAAGTAACTGTTGGATACTAGGCTTAGTACCTGAATGATGAAATAATCTGTACAACAAACCCCTGTGCCACAAGTTTACCTATATAACAAACCTGTACATGTACCCCCGAACCTAAAACAAAAGTTAAAAGAGAAGAGAAAGGAGTCATTATGTAAATTAACCTATACACCCAACTAAATCATATATAGTCAGATAATATAACAAGACCTAGAAAGATAAACAACGATGTCCTAAGAGTAAAGACAGTTGATGCAAAATTTTGTATTTAGGACTTTAGGAAAACTATGAGGAAATAACATGTGAGCTAAGAAACAAAAGGTGAGTTGACTTAGCCAACTGAAGACTTGGGTTGTAGACATTTCCTCTTTGTCTTACCAAATTCACCCTTCTCTCTGCTCTGTGCAGCAGAAAGCTGACTCACATGGACTTTGTTAATGGGCTGCCTTTACCTCTGACTACAGATTGAATTTGGCCAATGGAAAAAGGATGTTACAGGATGGGAGAAAAATAAGTTAGGTATTTATTTTCTGTTTTATTAAGGCATGTGTTTGTGTCTTTCTACTAAAGGCTATAACTCCTGTCAGTTGCCTTTCTCTGCACAGTTATTTTTTCTAATTCTAGTAAAAATTCCCTCTTATTACCCTTTTAGGCCGAGGAGTAGTAACAGCCTCCCCACACTTACTAGTCCAGAGGGACTTTAATGATGGCATAAGAGGAAGTACCACAGGAGAACACGACATTGGGAGAACAAATGGCTATGTCAATTGATCACTGTGACAGCAATAATGATTATAGTGATTATGACATCAACTGAATGTTTCAGATGATCCTACAGAGATTACCTAAGAAACAATTGAAGGCTGTGAATTTCTAACTCAAGATCTCAGCTAAAAATCATAAGCCTTAATGGCAGCTCTGAGAGACCTCTCATCTGTCGTCATCACAGGGGAGATAACAGCTGCCCACCAAGCCCAAAACTTGATTGTAAAAGGGCTATACAATGGCAATACAGATTAGATGCTTCGATCAGGTTAGTAGTGGGAAGAAGTAGAACCATTGAGTGAAATCTATTTTGATAGTGTCTCAGTTCATTTTGGTGGCTATAACAAAATATTGGGTAATTTAAAAACTATTACCCAAACTCTGGAGGCTGGGAAGTGCTAGATCAAGGCTCCAGCAGGTTCAGTACTTGGTGAGGGCTCACTCGTTTCTAAGATGGTACTTTCTAGCTAGTCCTCGCATGGTGAAAAGGTAAAAGGGCTCCCTCACTCATGCCTCTTTTATAAGGGCACTAATCCCATTCATGAGGGCTCTGCTCTCATTACCTAATTACCTCCCAAAGGTTCCATCTCTTAATTCTACCACCTTGAGGGTTAAGTTTCAACATATCATTTTTGGGAACATTCAGATCAGGAAGGTTTGGGAACATAGCAGGTAGAAAATGTTGCATGAAAACCTACAGAACTCCCCACCTTCCTGTATCTACATCTGTCAAGAAAAGTAAGCCAAATGCAATTTTGCATTCCTGGAGTAATTATAGAAGTTAGTAAAATCTTCAAATACTTTAAACATTCTTATAATATCTATAATATTCCAATTTCTCATAGTTGTATGTCTGGTTCACAAACCAAATGGGTCATAGAAAATGAAAGTACATTATTATAGACTTAATTAGGGGGAGATACCAATAACAAGTGAATTTCTGCATGTGATGTCTTTAATGAAGCAAATCAGCCCAATCCCTGGCAGCTAGCATGCAGCTATTGACCTAATTAACCTGGAATCCTTTTTCTATACCTTTAAGCAAAGATAATCAAGAGTTTGCCTTCACAGATACCACAGCACACCTTTATGGTCTTGCCTCAAAGCTATGGCACCTCTCCCGCAGTGTCATAATATAGTCTTGAGGCCCCCTTGATCATCTTGATATCCTATAGAACATAACCCTGGTCCATTACACTTGTGACATTTTGCTAACTGGATCTAATGAACAGGAAGGGCAAGCATTTTAGATGCCTTGGTAAGACATGTACATGCCAGAAAGTAGAAAATAAGGCCTATAAAAATTCAGGAGAATATGATATTCTGAGGATCTAATAGTCCAAGGACTGTTAGTATATCCTCTTCTTAGTAAAAGATAAGTTGCTATATATTGTACTGAGAGCACACACACACAGACACACACACACAAAAGTGCAATTCTTGCTAAGTTTGTCTGTGTTTGGGAAGCAACATAAACCATATATGTGAACCTGTACAGATTTCTAGTTTCTTTGTGTGCAAGCTTACAAATTCACCACCTCTTCCTGCTACAATTGAACATGAGTCCCCTCCAATGCTCATGTTGAAATTGAATCTCTAATGTGGCAGTACTGAGAGGTGGGGCCTTTAAAAGGCTATTAGGTCCATTAATCCATTAACCTATTCTTATAAAGAATGGGTTATAGTCCCACTCCCATGATAACCCATTAATTCAAGAATTAAGTAGTTCATGGGAACTTTAGAAGAAGAAGAAAGACCTGAGTGCCCATGCTTATCCCCCTCACCCGTCACATGATTCCCTGTGCCACCTCAAGATGCTGCAGAAAGCTCTCAATAGCAACAAGGCTCTCGCCAGATGTGCCCCCTCAACCTTGGACTTCTTATTTTCCAGAACTGTAAGAAATAGATTTTGTTTCTTACAGATTACCCAATTTCAGGTATTCTGTCATAAGCAGCAGAAAACAAGACTATGACACTCCCACAACCCACACATGTGACCTCATGGGAATTCCCTACGACCAATAAATGAGGAAAGAAAAGCAGGACTATGGTTTATAGATAGACCTGCTTAATATGCTCATTTAAATCAGAAGTTGATAGTCACTGCAATGTAGTCCAACTCAGGGAAAGTCTTGAAATAAAATAGCATGAGGAAATAGTTCCTGTGGTCAGAAATTGAGGTAGCACACCTGATTGCCTGTTTTACACAGAAAGAAGGATAGCCTCAGGTTCAGGACCATACTGATTTATGAATAGTGGCCACCAGGTTGTCTAAATGATTGGGAACATGGAAAGAATAAAATTTTAACAGTGGTGTCTTCTGAGACAGTTTCAACAGAACTTCCTTGAAAGAGTAGAAAGTGTGAAAATACTTTTTCTACATAAATCCCCACCAGAACAAATCCACTGTGGAGAATGCTTTCAATAATCAGGTTGTCAAGGTGTTTTTTCCTGTGGCTATCTCAGTTAGCCTCGTTCTCCTGCTTCCCCAGTGGTTGCTAAAATGACCTACATACAGAGCATCTGTTGGGGGTAGAGTTGAAGGCTATTCACACGTTCAACACCTTCAATTTCCCCTCATAAAGACTGATTTTGCTACCACCATGCCAAATGGCCAACCTGCCACAAGAAAGCTGATATGACACCATTCTCCAGCAGAGAGTGGCCTACTACCTGGTGACAGTTGATTACAATAAACTTTTCTATCATGGAAGAGACAGTGATTTGTTCTCGCAGAGATAGACACATATTTTAGATGCTTAAGTACCTTAACTGTTGACAGCACTTTTGCCGATACCACCCTTCCAAATACCTTATCATCTTCAGCCATGGTATACCACACAAATAACCTTATAATGGGCAACATATATTACAGAAAAAGATGTGTAACAATAGACTTCTGTTCACATAATTAACTGACCCTTGCCGTATGCCATCATCACCCAAAAAGAGTTGGCTAAACAGAATGTTGAGATGTACTGCTGAAGCCACAGTTCGGACGCTGAGTAGAAAACAACATTATGGGAAACCAGGGATCTAACTAAAAGGAAAAAGTATATTCTTAAACCAGCAGTTAATAGTTAGTGCCACTACCCTATAGCCAGAATTAACAGGTCTGGGAATCAAGTTATAGAGCTGAGAATAATTCCTCTCATTATTACTCCAAATAAACTATTAGAGAAATTTTTCCTCCCTTTCTTCAAACTTAGATTCAGTTGTTTGGGTGGTATTACAGTCAGCTAGAAGAATGCTTCCACCAGAAAACAGAGTTAGAGCCTTGTGGAATTAAAGTTAAGATCACCTTCTGAACTTTTGGGGCTCTTTATGCCATGTAACAGACAGACAAAAAGAGTGTCACTGCATTTGAATCTTATCTCAATAAAGCTCTTACACACTGGACAAAATTTCAGGGAATGCAATGACTCTAGGAATTTGCAGATTTCAGGGAAAATTCAATAAAATAAATAATAAATAAGTTATGGAAGCAGCATGTGTAAATGTCCCAAGATGGGAGAGAATCTGGCATAGTTTCAGAATGATCAAGTCATTCAGAATCTGTCAGGCCATGGCAAGAAGTTTCAACAATATTCTAAATATAATAGATGCTTATTTAAAAGTGATTAGATTATCCCTGGCTACAATGTGGAAAATGGACCGAAGAGTAGAAATTAGAATAGAAAAGAAGCTATTGCAATAGACAAGGCTCAAGATGATTAGTATTATCCTGGGGTATTAGCAGTAGTGGCATACAAATAGATTAATTTGAAAATTACTTTGGATGTAAAAAAGCACAGGACTTGCTAATGTATTGAATGTGCTTAAAGATAAGAGACAGGTAAAATAAAAATAACTGAAAATCTTCTGTTTAGTGTTAACGATGTATGGTTGCTCCAACATCAAATAAGAGAACACTGGAGATGTAGTTTGTGGTGGAAGATTTAGAGAAAGAAGATCATGGATACTCAGGTAGGCCTATTGAATTCGGGCACCAAAGTTGGAGTAGACATGTCCAGAGAAAGGAGATGGGCATGTGCACGCGACGAAGAAGAAAGAAAGGGATAGGGACAGAGAGACAGAGAGAGAGAGAAGCTTGAGATCCCATTAAATATGGCGAAAAGGTAGGTTTTATGTTTGTTTGGTTGGTTGGTTTTGCAGTTTGGTTCCATAAGTCTACAAATGTTTCCAATAATTCTTATTCTCAAGTTTGTACCTTTCTATTTGTACCTTTCTATTACTTGTAACCAAAGAATCCTGGAATAACAATCAAGATGTCTTTCCCTCATTAGTACCTCAAAGTCAAAATACTCATATAGCATTCATAATAGGAATGTTTCAGTAACAAGTGACAAAAAATGAAATTAAATTAAAAGTTCTAAAGTCAAAATGACTTTAAAAATAAAAGGAATATTAACCTCTGTTACTGAAAAGTTAAAATGAGGCTTGATTTCCCACCTCAAATAAGATTTCCCAGGACTTTCTATCTCATAGTCGTTCTACTCAGCTTTTCCGTTAGCTGTATTACCACACTGCCCTGGTAGTCCACTGGGAGTTCCAGAGTATTCCTCAATTTTTGCAAACGTTTGTAGCAACTCCAGATGTCAGACCCTCACAGAAAAGCTCTCAGGGAGGGAAGAGTCTCTTAAAACAGTAGAAGCTGCTGTATAAGTCCTGGGAATCACTTCCTCTAATTGGCCTGAACTGGACCACATGCCTTTGCTTGAAACAATAACTGTGGCAGCAAAGTTACAATACTCTGAATAGGCTTTTAGACAACAAATGCCCACCCCTAAAGCAAGTCATATTCTGTCTTTCCCAAATTGCTTGATTACAAAAGTGGAGGGAGCAAATTTCTCCCTCAAACATAAAGATATTCTTGGCTAATTTACATTCCCACCAACAGTGTAAAAGCATTCCTGTTTCTCCACAGCCTCACCAGCATCTACTGTTTCTTGATTTTTTTAATAATCGCCATTCTGACTGGTGTGAGATGGTATCACACTGTGGTTTTGATTTGCATTTCTCTAATGATCAGTGATGATGAGCTTTTTTTCATATGTTTGTTGGCTGCATAAATGTCTTCTTTTGAGAAGTGTCTGTTCATATCCTTTGCCCACTTTTTGATGGGATTGCTTTCCTTCTTGTAAATTTAAGTTCCTTGTAGATTCTGGATATTAGCCCTTTGTCAGATGGGTAGATTGCAAAAATTTTCTCCCATTCTGTAGGTTGCCTGTTCATTCTGATGATGGTTTCTTTTGCTGTGCAGAAGCTCTTTAGTTTAATTATATCCCATTTGTCAATTTTGGCTTTTGTTGCAATTGCTTTTGGTGTTTTCATCGTGAAGTCTTTGACCATGCCTATGTCCTGAATGGTATTGCCTAGGTTTTCTTCT
>NW_012104220.1:647848-684126 GCF_000951045.1 Mandrillus leucophaeus | reverse complement strand
ACATGCCAGAAAGGCAACAAAAAATATCCTTCAAAATGATTTCCAGGCACCACTCTATAATACAATATCAAAATCGCTCCCTAGAGACCAGAAGTCTTATTGATTACCATATACTATTTTCATCTTTGAATTAACAAAAAATAACAATAGAATATTTTTATTTCCCTATAATGCCCAATGAAGTAAAGGCTTGAAATTGTGGTAATGAAAATTAGCATGCAAAGTCAGTGCACTGAATATATTGTCTATTCCCATCTTTCATTCAAATTCCTTGCATATTTAGCAAGGGTCACTCAAAAGTACCCATGCTAATCAAAAAGAAAAAACTATGGTGTGGCATGCTATAGATGGCCCCTTTTCTGGATGACTAAACAGCATTTAAAGTTACTTGACTCCTTTATTGCAGCCAAAACCCTGCAGGTGTGTTAAAGGATGTGTTCCTAAGACAGATACAGAAAAATATAAGTGAAAATAGGTTGATTTATCACACTCATCTATGAAAAATAGTTTTTACATTTTTTTAATTAGAATAGTTAAAACTACTAATACTTCCAAATAAGTGCATTAGTAAAATTACTTTGTTTCTTAAAAGGGTTAGAGGAGCACTATTACAAATTGCACTCTTATCTTGGCTTTGTCTCTTTAAACGCACAGGGCATTCACACTTGCTTCCTTTATGCAGTCAGATGAACAGAAAACTGTAAAACCAGACTATATAAAAATAGATCTTACTTTTAAATCATGTTATAGTCAAGTTTGTCATTAACAATTTTATAAAAATATACAATGTTCATGTTTCACTGGCAAAAGTATGATATAAAAAGCACTATATGCCAATTTTCCAATTTGTACTTGTAAGTGCTATACTAGATAAAAAAAGAATTAACAGTAATGTACATCACTATAAATATTCTGTAATACTCTGCTCCAAATAACTATACCATTGCAATGTAGATTTTATAAATATATTCTGGTTCATCATTCATATGATTTAGTCAATAAATTTTATTTTTAAAAAATAGGTTCATTAAAAGCACAAATTTTGTTACTGTTCTAAAGTTAAAATTAAATGCTACAATATTTCCTCCTATGAGTTTAAGGTATATTTCTGACTCATATTTACCTTGCTTTGGAGGAAAACTTTAATATGCAAAGTTTTAAAGAATTCTATCTATTTAAACTCTGCTGTAAAGTTACTTGGCTTGAACTATGAAATGTTACTGATTCATCTGAACAATAACCACTCAAGGGAAGAATAAATATGATCCATCAGTGCTCTGTAAATAGAACCAACCAGGGCAGGGAAATAATAATGATAGTATAAAATTATTTCATTGGTAAAAATTATTAAGCAATCCTAATATTTGGATTCATATCACAAAGTAAACAGATGATTGACTAAAATATCTAACTTTCTCTATTCTGATGTCATAGTTTCCTGTAATTTCTTCAAAATATTTTAAACCGTTTCTATCACATTTCAGTATTTAATCTACATAGAATTAATTATGGTGCTTGGTTAGGGACAGGGATTCACAGTTTTTTCTTTCATATGGATAATCAAAGGTCTGAACACTGATTCACTGGTGGGCAGTATCTCCTTTGCCATATATCAGGTTTCCACCTGTGCATTGCCGTATTTCATCTCCCCGTTCAGTTCCATAAGCTTATCTTTCCTAGAACAATGTACACTGTCTTTATTGTTTATGGGTTTATATCATTTATAGTTTATAATAAGTAGTCGTATATGTTAGAGGAGCCCTCTTATATTGTATTTGTTTTCAAAAATTATCTTGACTATCTTAACCATTTGCACTTTCATATATTTTAAAATCATCTTGTCAGGTTGCAAGGAGGAAAAAAACGTTGGGATTCTGACCGAAATTTTGCCTTATTTTGTCTTATTTTACTGGCTTAGATATCCAGTTTTGAATGGGGGTTCGAGGAGTGAGATTTTTAACCATCATTTTGGTCTTTTTCATCACAAAGAATTAGGTTTATAATTTCTTCTTGAGTCACCTAGCTATATGTCTCCAAAAAATTGAAAATTTTGCTTGTTTTCAATTTTAAAGGCTTAAAATTGTTATATCTTCTTTTTTTAAAAAAAAATCTGCTCTTCTGTTTCTGGGGTTATGACACTACTCTTTTTCACTGCTAATATTCTTTAATGGATTCTCTTTTTCTGCTGTTGTTCTTACTCAGACTTGCCAGAGGGTGTCCATTTTATTAAACTCTTCAAAAAGTGAGTGAGTGGCTTTGTGGACTCTCTTTATTTCTTGCTTTTTCCTATTTAATTAATTTCTTTTCTTATTGTTATGTTATGATTTCATTCTTTCTACTTAGTTTGAGTTTATTCTGTTGTTTTTCTAACTCCTCTAACTTTGGTACTTAGATTACCAAATTTCAAACTTTATTTATAATACAAATAATCAGGGTGTTAAAACTATTTTAAGTAGTGGTTTACTTATATCTCCTATCTTTTGGGATGTGATGTTTCTGTGCATTTTCAGTTTAAAATATTTTCTAATGTCCATTATGGTTTTTTCTTAGGACCAAGAATGATTTGGAAGTGTATTTTATTACAATTTCTAAATAGATTTTAAGTTATCATTTTACATTTCTAAATTACATACTTTTTTCACAAAGATAGCATCTCACTTTATTGTGCAGGCTAGTGTCAAACTCCTGGCCTCAAGCAATCCTCCAGCCTCTGCTTCCCAAAGTGCTGGGATTACAGGCATGAGTCACTGCCCCGGCCTCAATACATTTTTAAAGAAAAGATAATATATTTAACAAAAAAAAAAAACAGATATTTTTTGATACCTGACTCATGTTCTAGAATATACTCAGTTCTTACAAATGGTCTATGTGTATTGTGAAGAATATACATTCTCTAATTGTTGGCATAGAGTTGTAGGTGCCCATTAGATCTTGATTTGTTAATTGTGTTGTTCAAATCCTCCATATCCTTACTAATGTTTTTGTCTGCTTTCTCTATTATATATTAAGAATAAGTTAAAGATTTCTTATGAATGTTAATCCATTAATTTCTCCTCACAATTTTGTCCATTTCTCTCTCTATATATATATAAAATATATTACACTTACAACAAAACAGGTTTAAACTATGTGGATCCACAGATTTTTTTTTTTCAATAAATGCAGTTGACCTTCCTTAACTGTGGGTTCTGAATCAGCAACCAAATGATGATCAAAAATACAATATTTGTGGGTTAAGAAACCCATGGATAGGAAGGTCCAACTTTTCCTTTATGCAGCTACCATAGGGCCAACTTCAGGACTTGAGTATGCAAAGATTTGGGTATCTGCAAAGGTCCTGGAACCAAACCAATTTTCTGTGGATATTGAAGGAGAACTGTATATACAGATATAAAGACTATGTTTTTATGAGCTTATAAATTTAGATTTTTTTTTGTATTTTCCTGTGAGAATGATACCTTTCATCATTAAATATGGACACTCTTTACCTCCCAAAAGAAAGTTTTTACTTTGAAGATCATTTTCTCTAATAGAGATCTATATATGTACATAGTTATACCAGGTTATTTTGTTTAGTGTTTGCCTAACATACTTACCCTTTAAGTTGGAACTTTTATGTGTCTAATGCACAGGTATGTTTTAAAAATAGTGTATACCTAGATTTTACTAATTATCTAAACTGAGAATATTTATATTTTGACCTGCATGTTTACTCCATTGACATTTATTGCGTTTAATAGTACATTTTGAGTTATTTCTACCACTTACTTGGTGCTTTACATTTATCTGGCTATTTCTCTGCTTCTTTTTCTTTTCTCCTCTCCTGCTTGCTTTTGAATTTATCAGGCATTTTACATTCTATTTTCCCTCCACCAATGGCTAGGTAGTTACATAATACATGCATTTGGGTAGTATAAAACCAACTTTTGTAACCAGTCTTCATGTTTCAGTTGCTTAATACAATGTAAATATGTTCCTTAGACACCTATCAGCCCAATGCAAGTGTTCCTAATCAGCAAATGGCTTTCCTTTATGGCATAAATTAGGAATCCAGGTATTTTCGCTCTTGTGCCTTCATCATCCCCAGGATGTAGGTAATCTCTTCATTTAATAGAGTAAGAAGCCTGAGTCCCTTCTTAAGAGCCATGGCTGCTGGGTGACCAACATCATTATCTTTTGTATTTTACTGAATACAGTAACAGTCTTTGGTGGACAGCCATCCCTCTCAGCATCAACTCTACACTATGTCTGAGAACAAATTCTTGGTGGATGGCTAGCCATGTCTACAACAGCATATTTAACCAAATCTGAGGTTTTCAAATCTCTACCTCTACCCAAACATTATAAGGTTTTCAGAATGTTTTAACTTTGGTCATTGCCTCCATTTTTGCAAATTATAATTTTTTTTTAGTATTTTAGTTTTTTTTATTTTATCAAATCATTCATTATTATTGTGTATTTAGTTGTGTACAAATAGATCCCGTTTGTAGCATTTTATCAATATTAGGTCATTTAAGCCTCATAGCCACCCCCTGAAGTTTTAGCACTTATGTAATAGGTACTATGTTCTCCTTGTATTTTGGATATGAGAAAGTTGAAGTAGAAAGCAGCTAGTGAACTTGCCTTATGTCACCCAATTGTGACCACTTAGTTAAGTGGTGAAGCCAGGATTCAAAGCCAGTCAACCTGGCTCCAGAGGCCGCTCATGACCCTGCTTCACGCTGTCAATAGTTGTTTATATTTATCCACATGTCACTGTTCCCTGTTTAACTATACAGACATTTCCCATGGCAAAACTTTTCTGTATAGGATCAGAGAGTAAATATTTAAGCTTTGCAGACCATATGGTCTCTGTCACAATTTACTGTACTCTGCCTTTGTAACACAAAAGCCGCCAGAGTTAATAGATATGAGACCAGCACTTTAGGAGGCCAAGGTGGGTGGATCACCTGAAGTCAGGAGTTCAAGACCAGCCTCACCAATACGGTGAAACCTCGTCTCTACTAAAAATACAAAAATCAGTCGGGCATGGTGGCATGCGACTGTAGTCCCAGCTATTATGGAGGCTGAGATAAGAGAATTGCTTGAATCCAGGAGGCAGAGGATGCAATGAGCTGAGATAGTGCCATGGCCTTCCAGCCTTGGTAACAGAGCGAGACTCTGACTCAAAAAAAGAAAAAAAAAAAAAAACAGAATGAGCATAACTCAAATAAACTTTCATTTGTGGATGCTGAAATTTACATTTCATGTAATATTCATGTACCACAAAATATTATTCATCTTTTATTTCAACCATTTTAAAACATAAAAAACATTCTTAGAGGACTTCTTATTTCAGATGAGCTCTATCAAGAGTTCTAAAGTCATCACTCCTACCCTCATAACAAGTTACAAAACTAAATATCAACAACTCCTTTTAGATCCATCAGAGAATTGAGGACACAGAACATACCACCACCTGGAAAACTAGAGAGAGACGGCAATATGAGAATCACAACTTGGCCGGGCGCGGTGGCTCACACCTGTAATCCCAGCACTTTGGGAGGCCGACGCGGGTGGATCACGAAGTCAAGAGATCAAGACCATCCTGGATAACACGGTGAAATCCCGTCTCTATTAAAAAAAAAAAATACAAAAACTTAGCCGGGCGTGACTGCAGGCGCCTGTAGTCCCAGCTACTCTGGAGGCTGACGCAGGAGAATGGCGTGAACCCGCGAGGCGGAGCTTGCAGTGAGCCGAGATCCCACCACTGCACTCCAGCCTGGGCGACAGAGCAAGCCTCCGTCTCAAAAGAAAAAAAAAAAAAAAAAATCACAACTTACTGGGAGCTGCAGCCAGTAACTGGTAGGAATACTTAAATGGTAATTGACGAATTGTTGGAGGCTGAGTGTGGACTAGCTTGAGAGTTAAAAATTCCTGGGGGTCCAGTCATAGGTAGATCCCTATACCCTTGTGAGTTTTATTTTCAGAAACCCAGACTGGAGGAAAATCCTCTCCCGTTTTTTGGCAGGAGGAGAGAAAAAGTAAACATTTTGAAATATGCCCAGAGCATTTCATTTTTCTTAGCAAAGCCCTGGCCTCAAGGGAAACTACTGTAACAGGAATAAAAAGGACCGTTACATAGTGATAAAGGGGTCATTCTCCAAGAAGACATTAAAATCCATAATGTGTGTGTGTATTGGTAGAAGTATGTATATACATATGTATGTATGTCTGTATTTACACATAGTAATGTGTATAAGTATATGTATAGGTGTATATATGTGTCTGTCAATATTGTTTCATCAATTTTAACCAATGTGCCACACAAATATAAGAACTAATAATAGAAGAAACTAGAGCAGAGGTGGGGAAGCGTATATATAGGAACCCACTGTACTAGCTCTTTAATTTTTCTCTAAATCTAATACTGTTATAAAATATAAAGTTATTTTTTCAATATTCTTAGCTCACAGGAATTACAAAATCCATCTGTAGGTTGGATTCAACCTCTGAGCCATAGTTTCTTGACTTCTGATCTAAGAGATCTTCATTTTGAGGTCTGTTTTTATCTTTTTGAAGCATTTTAGAAATATCTTTGTGAGATATGGCACATTCTGTTGGTGGTAAACTCTATTTTTGTTTGTCAGAAAATTTTTTTATTGTATTCTTTCTTTGAATAAAGTTTAGCTAAGGAATTCAATTTTAGGTTGACAGCATGTTCTCTAAGTCTTTTGAAGATACTATGCTTCTTTCTTTTGTCTGTGAGACATCTGCTGTAATTTGTCTTTTCTTTCTGACCACTTGTATCACCTCTTGTTTGCCTCTGGTGTTCTACAGTCTGTGATAGGCCTGATTGTGTGTTCAAAAGGAGATTTCTCGTTATTCCTGTTTGAATTTTGGGAAGGATTCTTGACACTGAAGTTTTCCATCTTTTAATACTTTTATGTCTTTTAAATATATATATAATTAAATTGCAGTCTTTATTTATTTAAACATTCTTAGTGATCAAATCCTCATATTCCTGCTCCTAACCCTTTGAGATTCACCTCTACATGCCAAAATCTGTTAGCTGGATCTTGCTCTTCTCTGCCTGATTACTTTTTGCTTGATCCTAAGGGCACACTCAGCCCAGGCGCAAAGAAAATTCAAAGGGTGAATGACAATGTTTCCAGAAATATCCTTTATTTAACAATGGATAAGAAGTTGATCAATAAGCATCCCCAGCTTCCTTTTATCTTAGTTGGGATAACTCTGAAGCATGGTCCACCTCTGCTAGCAGCGTTCCCAGTGATACTGAGAGGTGACAACACAGTAGCAGCCCTCGCTCTCGCTCTCAAAGCCCACTCTGGCGGTGCTTGAGGAGCCCTTCAGCCTGCCACGGCACTATGGGAGCCCCTCTCTGGGCTGGCCAAGGCTGGAACTGGCTCCCTCTGCTTGCAGGGAGATGTGGAGGGAGAGGCACCAGTGAGAACCAGGGCTGCAGGTGGCACTCCCCAGCCAGCGCAAGTTCCAGGTGGGTGTGGGCTTGGCAGGTCCCACACACGAAGCAGCCGGCAGGCGCTGCCAGCGGGCGCCACTGGCCCCAGGCAATGAAGGGCTTAGCACCTGGCCCAGCAGCTGCAGAGGGTGCCTGGGGTCCCCCAGCAGTGTCAGCCCACTGGGGCTGTGCTCGAATTCTCACCTAGCCTCAACTGCCTCCCCGTGGGGCAGGGCTTGGGACCTGCAGCCCGCCATGACCGAGCCTCGCCCCCACTGTTGTGGCCCGAGTCTCCCAGACGAGTGCCACCCCCTGTGCCGTGGCAGCTGGTCCCATGGACCGCCCAAGGGCTGAGGGGTGCACTGCGTGGGACTGGCAGGCAGCTGTGCCTGCTGCCCCCGTGCGGGATCCATTGGGTGAAGCCAGCTGGCCTCCTGGGTCTAGTCGGGACTTGGAGAACTTTTATGTCTGGCTAAGGGATTGTGGATGCACCAATCAGTACTTTGTGTTTAGCTCAGGGTTGTAAATACACCAATCAGTACTCTGTATCTAGCTAACCCAGTGAGGACTTGGAGAGCTTTTCTAACACTCTGTGTCCGGCTCAGGGATTGTAAATGCACCAATCAATACTCTGTCAAAATGGACCAATCAGCTCTGTGTAAAACAGACCAATCAACTCTCTGTAAAATGGACCAATCAGCTCTCTGTAAAATAGATCAATCAGCTTTCTGTAAAATGGACCAATCAGCGGGATGTGGATGGGGTCGGATAAGGGAATAAAAGCAGGCTGCCTGAGTCGGCAGTGGCGACCGCCTTGGGTGTGCTTCCAGATTTTGGAAGTGTTGTTCTTTCTCTTTTTGCAGTAAATCTTGCTGGTGCTGATTCGTTGGGTCCATGCTGCCTTTATGACTTGTTTATGTCTTGTAACGCTTGTAACACTCACCGCGAAGGTCTGCAGCTTCACTCCTGAGGTCAGTGAGACCATCAACCTACTGAGGACAGTGAGACCACAAACCCACCGGGAAGAACTACCAACCAACTCCAGATGTGCTGCCATAAGAGCTGTAACACTCACCGCCTTAAGAGCTGTAATACTCACCGGGAAGGTCTGCAGCTTCACTCTTGAAGACAGTGAGACCACAAACCTACCAGACGAAGCAAACTCTGAACACATTCAAACATCAGAAGGAACAAACTCCGGACACAGCATCTTTGAGAACTGTAACACTCACCGCGAGGGTCCGCAGCTTCAGCGAGACCAGGAACCTACGAATTCCAGACCCAATGCTGACATTCAATTGTCCACAGTAAAAACTCATTTGATAATATAGATCATCTACTGACTTCTTTCTCTCTTCAATGTAATTTTCCCAGTCCTTTACTGATGTGTTCTGGGACCATCTACTACAGAAACTACTTGCATTTGAATCCTTCCCTTGCAGTCAGCTTCTGGAGGGAAACCAAAATTTTATTTTACATTCACCGTTTGATATTCCCATTGCATGATGCTCCTGAAGGGTACATTTGCTGTTTTTTTTTCTCCTCTTGATTCATGCTTTTGTTAGCTTATTACTATGTGTGTATGTTTCTTTTGTTGTTTTTGTTGTTAATTGTGAATTTGTTTTGCATAATTTATGAGACTCTTGCAAGATTTGGGTTTTGAGTTTATCTGGGTTCTATTAAAAGAGATTTGGTTTTTGCTTTCATCAGGCTTGCCAGAATGTTATGAACAAAATTATGATAATTATTTTAACTTGAATTTCCCAAACAATTTGTCACAGTGTTTTATTTGAATCCAGAATTGGTTAAGGGAGCCAGGTCTCCCTGGGTACAATTGGTTGGGCCTGGTCTCCAGAGCTGCTACGGCTCCCATGGAAAGTGTAGCAATCATAACAGAGGCTGGCAGATAAGGTGGTGGCAGCTGTGTCTGGTACAGAGGCAGCAGCCAAGGGTCCCACGAGGAAGCAGCCACCAGGCTCCAGAGGTGAGAAAGATCAACCAAATATGAGATTGTACATAAATTGTGTCCAGTGCATTGTGTTAAAGGTATAAATTGCAAGAGGAAATTTCTTTTATCTGGAGCCCAGGATAATATAACTCACCTTCCACTACCCAGCCCTCTGGCCCCCTCCTCACCTTTTCATTGAGGGAAGGCTTTCAAATGCCTGTCTTTTCCAGGGGGTCTCAGTTCCAAGCCTTCATCTTCCACAGTCCTAGGACATTTTCTCCATTAGGCGTTGGGCCATTACCACCCAACCCTGGCCCCAGTGCATCCGTAGCATTAACACAAGCCTAGAAATGTGTCTTTCAGCTCTCTTTTCAGTTCGGTTTCTGGCAATTTCTGCTGATTTCTCAGAAACTCCTCGTTGTATTTATTCAAAAAGGGCTTTTTGATAGCAATTTCAGCTCTTGTACGAGGATTTCTACCATATTGTCAGGAAACAATAAATATCTCTTCTTTTGAAAAGATTTATTTTTATATAAATTTGTCTTAATTTTATAATTAGAAAAATCATTTAAAAGCATAACTATACGAATACATACATTTATATATATATGCCACCCAAGAGCTGTGAACCAAATTTACATGAATAGTGGTTAATTGATCAGCAATGTTAACCTACAACCATGGTTCTTAACATTGGCTGCACATTTAAATTGACTATAGGAACTATTAAGAAACCATAATGCCAGGATTTCACCCACAAGAGGTCTTATTTTACTGGTCTGAGGTGAAGCTCAAAGATAGATATTTTCGTGAGCTACTCAGGTACTTCTATAAGCATTTCTGTTTAAGAACCAGAAATGGTCTAGACCCGTTAGAGAGACTCCTCTGTAAGGAAAGAGGAGTGATTAGACTTAGAAAGGACAGATTCAAATAAGACACAGAACTTTTACAACTCAGCATCAGCATAAGTGCCTTAAAGGAGAGATCCAGTACTCTCTACAACTAGTGACTTTGATCTCCTAACTAGGACCTCCAGTCTAAGCTTTGGAACCAACCCAGTTCCAAATCAGGTTCCTTTCTTGCTCCTGTAACTTAATCTCTTCCTCATCTTCTATTTAAGAAAATGAGTTTCTGATACCTTCCCTTCAAAACAGTTTTTCGCTTCAATTACATGTGTTATAGTAACTATTCCAGCACCCTCTAGGATTGGAGCTCTATTTGTATGCTTGTTGTATGCTTTACAGATTCCTACATTGTAGTCATTAAGAGCTCAGCTCTGAAGTATGAGCAACCTGGGTTTAACTCCCAGTTGTGTCACATACTAGTTCTGTGTCCTTAGGTAACTAACCTGACTTCTGTATGTCTTTATCTGTAAATGGCTACGGTAATACTGCCCATATTATAGAGCCGATGTGATAAGAAAATGTGATGCTGAATGTAAGTTTTTTATTATAACACCTGCCAGATGGTAAACTCAAAATGTCATTGTTGATGTATTATTATTATTATTTAGTATCCCTTCCAAAAACTCAATTTCCCATGCTGCCTCATCTCATTCAGGGTAACTCTCAGGTTAGTCACTTTACAATGCTTAACTCATGACACCCTGATACCATTCTCCCTCTACTTCTACCTGCTCTGGCAACACCAGGTACCCCCTGACTTAGACCTCCCATTCATTTATCCACTCAGTGTTTATTGAGTGCCTAATGTGTGCTAAAACCTTTGACAGAGCTAGGAATACACTGAGGAGAAAAAATTGTCATAGCCTGGAATGTCACTTCCCACATCTTACCTTATGCCCTGCATGGAGAGACAGAAATGTGTGAATTTAAAAAATGTCCCCCTAGCTACTGCTGAGTGATGCCTGCTCACCTCATCTCCCACCCCCCTCCCCCCACACACACACATGTACGCTGATTATTGGTCCAGCTGAACATTTTCTCCCATGGTAAGATGCTGGTCTTACCATGCAAAAGGGTCTTTCCTTATCATCCCCCTAAGTCCTTTTAAGATCTTCTAAAATTCTAGGCACATAATTGGCATAATATAAAACATATTAAAATTTGCCCACATCATACAATATATACATAGTATAGTAACTTTATGTAAGTTGGGCTAAGCTTCAGTGAAGCCAAAATTATTTTTTCAAGTCTCAAACCTCATTGTAGCTCTTGAAATCTTGTATGCCCTTGACACTTTGCCTACATGCCATTACCTTTGCCCACTCACCTCATCACCATTTCAATTCTCCTGCTCTGACTTAGTTTTCTGGAGAGAAAAGGGAAAAAAGAAATGGGTAGATAAGTTGCTCATAGGAAAATTAGAAATATTCAAATTCTGCCTTCTTTGCAATTTTGTCCAAGTCTCAGATAGCAACTGATATCAAATGCATAAATAAAAATATGCACATATATTTAATAAAAGGGAAACCTACATTCTCTTGTCAGTCCAATCTAGTGGGAACAATTTTCAGCTTTTATATAGTGCTCAACATTGAAAAAGTATCTTCATTTACTTAATATTATAAACAAAATATAATTATAATCACATATAATGGCAAAATTGAAAATCAGAGAAGGAATATAACTTGCCCAGGATAACACAGGCAGTAAGAGGAGAGCTATGATCTGACCTGTAGGCAGATGTGATATCTGGAAATCCTGATTCCTTATTCTGTGACCAACTTCCTGCATAATACACAGTGATCCCAAATAGAACAGGACACCTCCCTTGGAGGGAGCATATGCATATGTGTTCTCAAAGTACCACTTCAGTCCTCTCAGAGATTTGAGACTACATCCCTAAAACGCAAGTGTCTGCTGATTCTAAGCCCTGACTGAAGTGGAGCTGCACCCACATGTGCCTATTCAGTGCCAAGATGCTGTTTTACTGCCGCTCCCCTGTCTTTAGCAGCAGACTAAGAACAAGGACCTCTAATCCCATATCAAATTTGCACTGCATCAAGGTCAGTATCTCTTTTTTACCGAAGTAGTAAATGCATTCTTCACAGTTTTAAACCAAATAATAACCATTCCATACAGACTGAGTCTGGCTTCAACATTATTGCTTTTTTTTAAGGTCCATAACTGTCTTAAATTACTGTTCCTTCCAGCATCAGCAATGCTGTAAAATTTTCAGGGACAAGCCTTTACTGCCTCCCACCTCTTCCTGCTTTATTGTCAGTGGCAATTTTAATTCATTTCATTTCTGTGTCACTGTCACTCCAACTGCTATCTTCAGCTCTGTGTGGTGTCCTGAAGTTCAGAGTTAATGTGGAAACCTTTGCTTTAATAGAAAAATCATGTTATTTGACTTTTTCTTTAATATTAATAGAGAGTCAGCCAAGGCCGGCTCCAAAATTCTGCAAAATAAAATTCTTTCCAAATGCTAAGGGACCGTTCACTGTCTTTGAAAGAGTGCTAGTGAGGCAAGAATTACCATGGACCTGAAGCAAAGAAGAAAACAAGATTTTAGGGAATAAAAGGAGTGGTTTTTCTGAGGCCTGGCTTTAGTTTCTTGCTTTATTGCTCATTGGATGAACCTATGATTCCAGAAGAACATCTTAATCTAAGGTTCTCCCTCTCTCCTTCTCGACCCCTTTGTAAAAATTGAGATACAGCTATTGCCATTTATTTTCCACTCAGAGATGCTTTAAGTTTCAACCCAGTGGAAAAAAAAAACAAAAACAAAAACAAAAAAACAAAAAAAACACCATGGTACAAATCGTTACTGCTGACAATGGATCTGATCTTGTATTGAGCTAAGATGAGCAAAATGCTCTCTGGGGAAGAGAAAGGTTCACCTATGTGAGGTAAATGAATTCTTCCACAGCTCTAGGGAACAGTGAGATTGTTGTATGGTATACTGATGCCCCAAAGAGTTTATTATCTTTATCCTGTTTGTGGATAACTTGCCCCGACTTGATATAGAACCCAGTCAATAATAATGTCTTTTTTGGATTTACACAGAAAAACTGGATACTACGTTTAGTACTTTTTTATTTTTGTATCAGTAAGTACCTTGTAGCAGAGGCATAGAAAGAGAGGCAGCTATTTATCAGAGCCAACATCCGCCCCCTCCTTGTTCCCCACCACAGTGTAGGTTTGTGGGAGGATGGTTACCTGAGTTGGCACACAAAATTGAAAATGAGGAGTAAAGAGGAGGGAAACAGAATAAATGTTGATAGTAGCATTTTCCCATCCCCAGATATCTTTTCCTTATTTTCTGTCTCTGTATGACAAAGGCATTAGAAGGAAGGAAATGTAGGGGATTTATGAAATTGTAATTATTTCTGGGCAACTGGTAGAGTTCCTGGTTAAAAAAAAAAAAAAAAAAAAGAGATGAGTCGTATGACTTATGGTCTTTACGTTCTGTGATACTTGAGTCACTGAAGTAGAACTGAATGAATCAATCCATATTAGAAATGGGGTCTTTCCTGGAAAATCCAGCTATATGACTCCTTTACCTCTGACCTGTATCTGAAATTGAAAACTTATCACTTCTGGCTTCTACTTCTCTTTTCTTGCTAGAAAATATGTTAAACAAATAATTATATCATGGTAACAATAGGCCAGGAACTTTTCCAAGCTTTTGGCAAATTGTAAATCAGTAATTGATAGAATGGCTGATACTAAAGTTTCCCAGTCTCCAGGATTGTCTGTTTTTTAATTCTGTAAGCAAATAGCTTTTCCTTTTCAGACTTCACAATTTCCACAGTAAAACTGAAATTCTAAGAAAAGCAAGGTAACATTTTTTCTGTAATCTTATAGATGGTTTGTTTGTTTGTTTGTTCTCTCAAGAAAAGTTTAACCCCTATTTGACATATGTTGAAATGGCAGATTTCCCACTTCCTATCCCACTCATCTCCAAAGTGTGCCATTCTCAGATGATGCGGAAATTTTATACTGCTAGAAGTATTCACTTTAAAGAGATTCAAATGTTCTTTATTATTTTATGGTCTTAACTTGAAAATAAAACGCAGTAGAAAAAATAGCAGCTACTGAACAATTGCAAATAATTATTTTTCTATCAAGAATTGGTTTTGCACTAAAAACAAACAAGTGTAAAGAGAGATTGGTATTAATCCCCAAGGCTATTTTTAGCTACAGGTAACATAAAACTCCAACTGAAGTCATTTAAATCACAGGAAATTAATTATATCCTATAACAAAAGCTTGACAGCAGGAAATTCTGGACTTAATTCAGCAACTTAACAATGTCAGGTTTCTCTATGATTTTCTCTTTGCTTTCACTCATGGTCACAAGATGGCTCCAATGGCTCCAATTATCACTTCCATACACAACAACATGTAAAGTTAAAAAGCACAAGCTTTTATTAGGTGTCTCTTTTTAAGGGTAAAGAAAACCTTCTGAGGTACTCCCAGGAACCCACTTTCTTTTATTTAACTGACAAGTACAGCACATGACCATCTTTTGCTGACATGAGAATAAAATGATTATGATTGGCCTCAACATTTATCCCTCTAGTTTTGAGAAGTGATCCAGGAAGCACTTAAGAACTCAATACTTGAATAAAATAAAAATTTTATTAAGAGGCCGGGAGTGGTGGCTCATGTCTGTAATCCCAGCACTTTGCAAGGCCGAGGTGGGTAGATCACCTGAGGCCAGGAGTTCAAGACCAGCTTGGCCAACATGGTGAAACCCTGCCTCTACTAAAAATACAAAAATTTGCTAGACGTGGTGATATGTGCCTGTAATCCCATCTACTCAAGAGGCTGAGGCAGGAGAATTGCTTGAACCCGGAAGACAGAGGTTGCAATGAGCCAAGATCAAGCCACTGCACTCCAGCCTGAGTGACAGAGTGAGACTTCATCAAAAAAAAATATATATATATATATATATATATATAAAGAATAATGAGGATAGGAACTATTTACCAAAGGAGGAAAAGCGACAAAGGGTGGGGTAATACTCTAGAGCTGGTAACCACGGGAGCTGTCACCATATCTAAGGCATGAAGAGGCAGGAAAAGAAGAGAAAAGACCATGAAGCATGGGCCATCTAGCAAAAGCTGTAGCCTGCCACAGAGTGAGGCAGCTACATGTGACTCCACAGGGAGCAACCAGGAGAATGAATTCCTCAACCTAACTCTTCTCCCTGTCCCTCCTTCCTTCTACAGACAGAGTCTAACCAGAAGCCAGAGAACATGGGAACTCAATGATGCATCCTGTGTGTCAGCCTCCTGGGCACAGAGCCGGATTGTAAAGCTTGAGGAAGTTGGAAGATAGTTCAGGAAAGACAGCAGCTCTCCATCACAGTTGCCATTCATAGAGCACTTATCTTGTGCCAAGAAGTATGATAAGTGATCTATACGCATAAACCAGGGATTTCACATGACAACATCAACTGGGTAAATATGCTATTCACCACACCCCCCAGGAAAGAAATAGCAACATTGTTTTTAAAGATCCTTTGAGGAGAAATTACCTGGAAAATGCCAAGGCTAAGTGGAGAAAGTATGTAAGCAGAGAG
This sequence comes from Mandrillus leucophaeus, assembly GCF_000951045.1. Taxonomy (NCBI): domain Eukaryota; kingdom Metazoa; phylum Chordata; class Mammalia; order Primates; family Cercopithecidae; genus Mandrillus; species Mandrillus leucophaeus. The sequence continues at coordinate 668,224 of NW_012104220.1, read as the reverse complement.
GCCAAATATTCTGAACCTGAAAGACAGGGAGATACCCCAAACCTGGGAAGGGGTAGGGGTTTTGACTGGTTTTGCAGGTAGTGAAGATCCACACCTAATTCAGTTTCTGCTCTCACAGAAGATACAAGGCCTTGGAGTGAATGTATGCTGTACTAGGGGTACTAAAAGCTGAACCTGCCAGTCTTAGCAAAGGCCCCTACACCCAAGCTTGACACAGAATGAGCAGAGCCTCTTCTATTAGAGTTGAACTATAAGCATCTAAGAGCAACTACAATGGGTTGAGGAGTTGAGAATTTTTTTCCTTCAAGACACAATGTAAGACTCCTAGATTCTTTGGAAACAACTATCTGTGGCTAGAGGCAAAGAACAAATATGAATGATAGTAGCTGTCTCACTATCCTGGTGAATGGCTGCTCATAGTGAGATTTAGTTTTTATTTAGAAGAATCGTATGACATTTCTTACCCCCAAGTGTGATAGGATAAAATCAGTATCCTCAATACTTGTATCATCTGCTTTATTATATAAAATTTGTGAAATAAGAATTACTGTCTCTATTTTATTGATAGTGAAGGAAAGATTTCAAGAGTCCTAATAACTTGTCTATGATCATTCCACTGAAAAGTGGCTGACTGGGACTTCCACTTGCCACAGTGTGCTCCGGAACCTCTGCTCTCAATCACTATTCTATTATTACACAAAACTGACTTGTATGGAAATGTGGTCATCTTCTCCAGGCATCATGGAGCATTCTATACAACATACCAGGTAATTTCATTGGATAATATTTGCTGCTACTATGCTTTAAGTAAATAGTAACCCATTGAATCGTTGTAAACATTATCCCACTTGATCCTTACATTTGATTCCTGCCAAGTAGCCAAAATGTTACCACCACCACCATTCATCACGATTTTACAGATAATGAAACAAAAGTTTTAAAAAATAAGGAAAGGAAAAACGGAAGGAAGGAAGGAGAAAGAAAACAAAAGGAAAGGCTACCTAACTTGAGCAACCGGGAAAAGAACCAAAATCTTTTCACTCCTAGTTCTGTACTCAACCCCTCTCTTCTTTAAACACCACACATTTTTAAAAGCAAAAAACAAAACATTGGTTTCTCCTTCCTACAGCACAGACAGTGATTCAGTGTTTGTGCAATGAGATTGAAAAGGCAAAGAGCTCTGTATATCTCAGTTCTAGAATGCCAACAGACTGCTAATGGAAGTTAGAGAATGGGTAAATGTCAGACAAGGACCAGTGACTCTTTGAGGATCAGTTACCCTTTCAATACAGATCAAAATCCTCAGTACAAACTACTAATATGCCACATGTGTCAGATTACTCCTCCATTCCATCAACAATATCAATGGGGTGGCCTATCTTCCTGTCCTAGTAGCACTACATCCCCAATCTTAAATACTGTATCTACGACGTAAGACTTTTCCTCTGGGCTGTGTTATCGAAGCATGGCAAACATCTTTCTCTCCTCTTCTCTATTCTTTCTTGTCTTGGATTAATTATCTTAATTGATGCCATATTAAGTCTCACAGTTTTCCAAGAGTAAAATTTGGTTAATCACCCTTGAAACTTATTTTCCATAATCCCTCAGAGCCAATCAGCCAAAATCAGGTCTATGCTATCTCTGAAATACACCTTAAATCAGACCCTTCTTATTCTTTCCCCACCACCATTATTGCTATCCCCTTAGTCCATGTTTCTATTTTTCTTCTGCCTCACCCTGGTAATGGACCCCTCTCCGATCTCTCTACCAGTAATCTCTCCCACCTTCATTTATTATATATGCTCCTACCAGAGTTATATTTATAAAAGAAAGTTTTGATGACATCTGTCTCTTGCTTAAAAATGTATTCAGTGGCATTCCCCTATTCGTTAAAACTCACTTCCTTGCCAGGGCCCACAAGGCCTAAATGACCTGATTCCAACTTCCCTTACCAGCCCCGTCTCTTCTCATTCTCCCTCCTCTTCTACTCTAACACTACTAAATTCCTCTTAAGAACCTGATTGTATAATTCTATGTCTTTGCATATATACGTCTTTTTTTTTTGTTTTTTTGTTTTTTTTTTTTGCTTTCACTTCCCTCTCTGCCTTAAACTCTTCAGCATACCCTTTGAAATGAGCTTAAATAGTCTCTCCTCCATGAATCCTTTCCTAACCACTTAGGCACAGTTAATCAGTCCTGTGTCAGGATTATAATAGCACTTTGGCATTGGACTGGGGATAGCAGCTGGAGCTTAAGCTGTGTTCATGGTGGGATCCAGTTATATCCAGGCAAGGCTGGCAGCCTGGAGAGGAAAGATCTGTAGAAGCTATTTGCACCAGGAACCAGGGACCTTGAAAGTATCAGGCCCAGACCCTGACCAGAACCGGTTTCGTGAGAAGCAATGTTTTATGAATAAATGGAGTCTGTTTCTCAGATATTTCCCCTGATCCACAATAGCCCTAAACTCCTATCTGAATCCTTGGGAAAGAAGACTGCAAAATATATATATATATACTCAAAAAACTATCTCATTGAGAGCTCAGTGGGCCACTAAAACCAGGAGCACAGATTGGGCACAGCCATGAAAAGCAAAAGGCACTTTCCTTAGGTTCATATAAAAGTAGTTCCATTACTGTTTGGATTCATTGAGCTAGCTCGAGAAAGCTTGATGCAGCTTTAGAAATGGTCATGCTAAAAATGTTCATTGTCTGCCCCTCTGTGGGGGAAGTGAGGAGAGAAGAAGGGTTAGGCTGCAGAAACTCATCCCTGTGGCTATGGGACAAAAGGAGGTTTTAGCAGCAGGTATCGCAAAAGGGAAATAAAGCAAGATTAAAAAAAATGTGGGGATTGCCACATTTTAGGTCAAAAAACCATATTAATGAACCCAAATGGAATATACCTTAGAGACCTTCATCCATTCATTTACCACTTATTCATGAGGGTCTACTCTGTGAATACATCCTATCAGGTGCCACGGACATGGCAGAGAATAAGACAGACACAGGAACGTGAAGGTAGATCATAAACCAGCCCACAAATAAAAGCCAAAGGGCATTTTAGGTATCCATGAGTTTAATAAAAAATTAAAGACGTTGATGCAATTGAGAGCTGGAGTCAGTGTAGGTCTCACCGAGAAGACGCCACTAGAGCTGAGACTTGAAAAGCAAAAAAGAATCAGCCTTGTGAAGATCCTGAGGGAAGAACATTCCAGGTAGCATTAGCAGCAAGGGCACAGGCCTGAAGATCATAATAAGCTTGGCATTTCAAAGACCCAAGAGAAGGTCACAGGGGAAACCGCAGTATTTGAGCAAGTGAAAGAGTGGCGGAAGGTGATTCATGAAGATGAGTAGGCATTGAGTCATGGAGAAACTGGTAAACCACGTCAGGCATTTGGACTTTATTCTCTGTGCAATAGGAAACTTCTAGATGGTTTTAGCTAGGAATTGCCATGATCTGAATTTTGTTTTTGTGGCTTCACCATAGTTGCTCTGGAATGTGGAAGGAAGTGGCAGCAGAAGGGGAAGTGGAGAGATCGGTCTAGAGACCATGGTAGTATTTCAGGAAAATGATGGTGGGTGCTGAAACGAAGATAGCAGCACTGGAAACAGAAAAATACTTAGCTGACTTGGGACATACTTTGCAGATACAGTAGACAGGATTTGCTGACATGTTGGATGTTGGGGTGAAGAAAAACCAGTAGTAAAAACACTTCATGGGACCAGGCACGGTGGCTCACACCTGTAATCCCAGCACTTTGGTAGGCCAAGGTGGGCAGATCACTTGAGATCAGGAGTTTGAGACCAGTCTGGCCAACATAGTGAAACCCTGTCTCTACTACAAATACAAAACTTAGCCAGGCGTGGTGGCTAGCACCTGTAATTCCAGCTACTCAGGAGATTGAGGCAGGATAATCATGTGAACTGGGAGGCAGAGGTTGCAGTGAGCCGGATCGTGCCATTGCACTCCAGCCAGGGTGACAGACTCCATCTCAAAAGAGAAAAAAAAAAAGAAAGAAAAACAAACGAACAAACAAACAAAACACTGCATGATTTCTAGCTGAAGCAACTCTTAGAGAACTGGCTAATTATTGAAAAGGGGAGAGAACCGGGAATAGATTCGGGGAGAGGGCTATTTATTTTGTGACCTTTTAGAAATTCAGAGAAGACGTCAGGTAGGCAATTGGATTCAAAAACAGTCTGGAGGTTGGGAGAGAGGTCATGGCTGCAGAGTTACATTCAGAAGCTATCAGAATATCAGTAATGGAAACAGTCCCAGAAAGAAGTGAGGGAGATCTGGGGAAGCAAACTGAGGTTTCACAACCTCACAGAGTGTTATTTGCAAGATAATGTTAATGATTTTAGAGAGACTTAAGGCATGAACTGTATGAGGCACCGAGCTTAACAGAGATCTAAAGCCAAAAAAAAACACAAAAAACAAATCCGCACTTATCTTTTGTCCTCCTATAACTTCTCTAACCTGTGATTTGATAACTCCTAAATATCCTCCATGCCTTTCCTTGAAGATGCTGCTGTCATCTGCATTTCCGTTCACCTTCAGACTTCTGTGACATCTCCTTTTGTGATTACAGTAATATTGTCGGGATAGAGTTGAAAAAACTAGAATTTATTTATCTAATGAGTAATATTTCTGTGATTCCAGAAAGATATATGTAAAATGACCAAGTGTCATATTAGTTAGCTCTTAGGTTGCTGCAGAACTGATTGCAGTTTTTGCCATTACTTTTAATGTGGAACTGGACAATAAGCAATTAAAAGTAATGCCAAAAACTGCAATTACTTTTGTGCCAACCTAGTTTCTAGAATAAAAAAAAAAGGAAGACAAAATTTTAATAATCAAAAATTATCCTTGAAAATCTTCCAAATTGTCCATGTAAAGCAGAATACTTTGTATATCAACCCTATACAGATACAAATTTCTCAATAAGTCCAAAGAAGACTGGTTTTGCTCCAGCACTAATACAAACTACTCCTGGTGTCAAGTACCAGATAAAAGCTGTGGTTGTACCAAAGAATACTAGCAGGTAGATTTGAATTCATGAATGTTCCGAGTTCATGTGAAATGAGTTCACGTTAGAACTAATACTAGTCTAAGCTTCTTTCTAGTCAGATATGTAGATTCTAAAGGGGAGTTTTCCGGTGGTAATGGAAGGGAGCTTTGTGCAGTAGGTATCAAGGGTCCTAAGAAGGCGGAAATGAGACTGCTGAGAACATATGTCCCTGATTCAGGAGCAAAGAATGCATTTGCTTATTATGGAATATGAGTGGGGTGATGTGTAAGAATTTGTAAGCCACAACACAGGATTAATGTCAACGTTACTTATAATTTTCTAAAACAAATTCTATGTGTTTTGAGTTCCTATTCCAAAAAGCTGGCAAGAAATTCAATCTTTGTTATCACCGAGTTTGCTACACAGACTCTAGGATCTGCTACACAGACTCTGAGATCCGCAGAGCCAAGCCCACTGCCTGGGAAGGGCCTTCTGGTTTCCTGTTCATGAAGTTCATTGCCTGTATGCTCATTGTTCAAGCCAGCAGGGGCTCTTTGAGAGTGGGGACTCCAATATGTCTTTGTCGGCATCAAAGTATCCAGAATTTCCACGTGCACTGCAGGTCTCATCAGAGATTCCACAGCCACCCCAAGTAGATAAAATGTGCAATTCTTTTAGAAACTGTAAAGCCCAGGGCTGGCCTCCCCTTTGCCCCCACCCCTCTCTATAATGGTGTTTCAGTCTCCAAGCTTCGGCCTTAACTTTGCCTGCATAATGCCTCCTTCCAGTGAAGATCCAGTACAATATTGAGGTTGGGCTTTAATTGATACTTTGATTGCAAAGTATTCTGCAAATATGGAAAATAGATATAATCCATTGAAACCACAAACGTACAGATCCAGTGACTTGCTGCAAATTTAGTTCTTCGAGTCAGTCTTGAGTTGTCACATTGCTTATTGTCATTTCTAAAGGACACTGAATTCAAAAAGTCTTCCTAAACAAGTTAGAGGACATTGTTATCACCACATTATCCCAGAATACAAGAGGCTACAGCTACCAGAAGACCGTACTGGGACTGGCAAGAAGTTAACCACATTTTCATGCTGAATTTGATGGAAAATTGGATGCATTCCAGTCTGTTTACAGTCTGGGTGGGAGGGACAGATTTGCCAAGAGCACATTTAGCATGTTGCAGCATAGTTTATCTGTCTGCAAATCTGTCCATCCCACCAGACTATCTCTGCCTTGAGAAGTGGAATCCTGACACGCTCATTTCCACAGTTCCAGCAAGTCTTATGGTCTGGCATACAAAGGGCACTCAGTAAGTAAAGCCCACTACCATGGTTGGGAAAAGGCTTTTTCTGCTTAGTTTTCTGTTTGTCATGACACCCCTTCTGCAATTAAAACCGTCATTTATTGCTTATACTCTACAATCCATTGACTTACTAGTTTGGGGCCAATTTTTGGGAGCTCTTCGTGACAAAGTCAGCCATGCTTCAACCCCTTGGCTGTTCTCCCTGCAGAGCTATTCGAGAAGCTACAGAGGATGCTTTTTTAATCTCAGACCTTCTGCTGCTCTCTGGTTGACTCTGGTTAAAGAATTCTCCTATAATCCCATTAGGATCAGCTTTTCTCCGTCTGTTCCTTATCACGAATCATTATTAGATGAAAGACAAAAATCCTATCACTTTAGTTAACTGGGTCACTAAGAACCATATGAGTCCTGTGTTCCTGTTCTGAAAGCATAATTAAAGCCCCGACTAATTAGTATTAAAGTAACCTTAATTAACTAACCTAACTTACCACTAATCAAGGGAATGGGCCTTCCGAGATCTCATGGATCATTTTCTAGTCAGTACACAATATAAGCTAATATACATACATACCCCTATGGATGCACTCATTAAAAAAAAAATTAAAACTCTTCATTGTTGGGAGTGTAAGTTGGAGGTTACTTGCTTACTTGCTTATTTATTTATACTCTGCCTCTTCCCACAAAGGATTGGACTCAGAGGACATTATCTTGCATTTGTACTGCACAGCTCTTGCCATGATTATGAAACAAGAAGGTATTTAGCATGCTCTTTACTTGCTTTGGGTTATTAGTAAGCCCATGATAATTATGTTACCAAAATAATGTAGAGGCTGCTGTATCTGACTTCCACATTACAGATAGTCCCTAGTCATCTATGTGACTTAGAATGCATCACTTTACCTCCCTGGAACCCAGCTTCCTCATCTACGTAATGAGGCCAGTTCAGTCATGCACCCATAATGACATTTTGGTCAACAACAGACCACTTTTATAATAGTAATCCTGTAAGATTATAATGGAGCTGAAACATTTCTATCGTCATGGTGATGCTGGTGTAAACAAATGTGCTGTGCTGCCAGTCAAAAATATAGGTTAGTACATAATACTGGATAACGATGATAAGCAACTGTGTTACTGGTTTATGTGTTTACTGTGCCACACTTTTCATCGTTATTTTAGCATGTACTCCTACTACTTATTTTTTTAAAAGATAACTGTAAACGAGCCTCAGGCAGGTCCTTCAGAGGTGTTCCAGAAGAAGGCATTTTTTGACAAGGGATGACAGCTCCATGCATGTTATTGTCCCTGAAGATCGTCCAGTGGAATAAGGCATGGAAGTGAAAGATAGTGATATTCAGGATCCGGACCCTGTGTACTCCTAGGTTGATGTGTGTATTTGTGTCTTAGTTTTTAACAACAACAACAAAAAAGTTTAAAAAGTAAACAAACCTTTGAAAATAGAAAAAAGACTTAAAAAATAAGGATATAAAGAAATTCTTCTTTTTTGGTGAGACAGAGTCTGGTTCTGTTGCCCAGGCTAGAGTGCAGTGGTGAAATCTCAGTTCACTGCAACCTCCACCTCCTGGGTTCGAACGATTCTCATGCCTCAGCCTCCAGAGTGACTGGGATTACAGGTGCGTGCCACCATGCCCAGCTAATTTTTTGTATTTTTAGTCCAGAGAGGGTTTCACTATGTTTGCCAGGTTGATATGGAACTCCTAGCCTCCAGTGATCCACCCACCTCAGCCTCCCAAAGTGCTGGGATTGCAGGTGTGAGGCACTGCGCCCAGCCAGAAAATATTTGTGTATAGCTGTATAATGTGTTTGTGTTTTAAACTAAGTGTTATTACCAGAGTCAAAATGTTTTAAAAAAATTAAAAGTTGATAAAGTTTAAAAGTCACAGTAAGCAAAGGTTCATCTATTATTAAAAAAGAATTTTGTAAATTTAGTGTCACCTGAGTGTACAGTGTTTATAAAGTCCACAGTAGTGTTTAGTAATGCCCTAGGCTTTCACATTTACTCACCAGTCACTGATTCACCCAGAGCAACTTCCAGTTCCACCAACTCCATTCATGGTAAATGCCCCATACAGATGTATCATATTTTGTTTCTCATATCGCCTTTTAGTTTTTTGTTTGTTTGTTTTGTTTTGTTTAGACAGAGTCTAGCTCTGTTGCCCAGGCTGGCATGCAGTGACACAATTATAATTCACTGCAGCCTCGCATTCCTGAGCTCAAGTAATCCTCCTGTCTCAGCCTTCCAAGTAGCTAAGACTACAGGTACATGCCACCATGCTCAGCTAAAATTTTTCTCTTTTTTTTGAATTATGTTTTGTAGAGACACAGTCCCACTATGTTGTCCAGGCTGGTCTCAAACTCCTGACCTCAAGCTATCTTCCCACCTTGGCCTCCCAAACTGCTGGGATGCAGGTGTGGGCCATCACGCCTGGCCAATATACCGTCTTTTAACTGGTCCTTTTCTATGTTTGTATGTGTTTAGGCACACAAATACTTACCATTGTGTTTTAATTGCCTACAGTATTTAGTACAGTAACATGCTATACAGGCTTGTAGCTTAGGAGCAATAGGCTGTATGTTATATAGCCTCAGTATGAAGCAGTCTGTACAATCTAGGTTTGTGTCAGTACACTCTACAATGTTCACGATGAAATTGTCTAACAATGCATTTCTCATATAATTTCTTTGCATGATTGGATATTAAGGCCCCTCCCAACTTTTAACATGCTCAGTTATTCTCTGAGTGTAAAGTTTCTCTTGATCTCTAAGTCCTCTATCTTGCAAACCTAACAGATGTGATGTCTATTCTCTAATACAGAGTCATTTTTTGTGACTGGTCTTAATTATCGACCCTTTTGAGAGCTTATATCGTACAGTCTGCAAGACTGTCTAATGAGCAAGCAGAATAACAAAATGCCTTTTGCAACTAATTTCAGAAACACGGGGGAGGATCCACCAAAGTATCTATCTTACGCAGCTCTGATATTGTCACAGTAGTTTGCTAATCAAACATGGGCAGGGCAAGAGAGGAGCCCCCTGCCCTGCACCAGGAATGTCAGTCAACCAACAGGTGATGGTCAGGCAGTTGCTAAGCTGTCTCTCTAAAATAAGAATTAGTCTCAGCCAGTGCCAGGGAAAAGCAGTCCCCCAATAGATAGAAAAACCTGAGGCCAGGCATGGTGGCTTACACCTGTAATCCCAGCACTTTGGGAGACTGAGGCAGGTGGATCACCTGAGGTCATGAGTTCTAGACCGGCCTGGCCAACATGGAGAAACACTGTCTCTACTAAAAATACAAAATTAGGCGGGCATGGTGGTGCGTGCCTGTAATCCCAGCTACTTGGGAGGCTGAGGCAGGAGAATCGCTTGAACCCAGGAGGTGGAGGTTCCAGTGAGCCAAGATTGCACCATTGCACTCCAGCCTGTGCAACAAGAGCGAAACTTCATCTAATAATTTAAAAAAAAAAAAAAAAGAAAGAAAAAAAAAAAGAAAAACCTGAAACTGTTGATCAGCTTTCCAGTAAGACCTCAGGAGTTGGGTGACTGGGCTCAAGCATGTGCACTAAGGCAAAATGGTAGAGTTTAACTGATATATGACCTTACAGGAGCACTTGACTGGTAAGAGGGGGAAAAAAGCCTCAAGAGAACATGCATACAACTCCCGTAAACTCCTGTGCATATGCCCCCCACTGCCAAGCACTAGCAGGCCACTGTGCATGAGGACAGCCCATCCCAAGGGAAGAATCGGGAGAAGTAACACAAGACCCGGAAGCATGCCAAACCCTAAGGTAAAGTCAACCTGGGCACTTGATCTTTCAAGTTGCCTGGCTGGCCCTCTTCCAAGTGCAATTTACTTCCTTTCATTTATGAACCCCCGAGTACCTAAGACAGGTCTCAGTTAATTTAGAAAGTTTATTTTGCCAAGGTTGAGGATGTGCGCCCGTTACACGGCCTCAGGAGGTCCTGATGACAAGTGCCCAACGGGGTCAGAGTACAGTTTTGTTTTTATACATTTTAGGGAGAGACATGAGACATCAATCAACATATGTAAGATGAATATTGGTTCTATCCAGAAAAGGCGGGACAACTCAATGCAAAGTTGGGACTACTTGAAGCGGGAGGGGGCTTCCAGGTCACAGGTAGGTAAGAGAAAATTGTTGCATTCTTTTGAGTTTCTGACTAGCCTTTCCAAAGGAGGCAATCAGATGTACATTTATCTCAGTGAGTAGAGGGGTGACTTTGTATAGAATGGGAGGCAGGTTGGCCCCAAGAAGTTCCCAGCTTGACTTTTCCCTTTAGCTTAGTGATTTGGGAGCCCCAAGATTTATTTTCCTTTCACACATTCTTGTTCTAAAGCCTTTTAATAAACTTGCCCTTCTGCTCTAAAACTTGCCTCCATCCTTCACTCTGTCTTATGGCCCTCGGTCAAATTCTTTCTTCTGAGGAGGCAAGAACTGAGGTGATTGCAGACCTGTGCAGATTCACTGCCACTGACAGTATCTGAAGTACCACACTTCAGTTCTACAATGTGAGATATTGTGCATTTATCTATCATTTGCCATTGATGTGAATGAGTTTTCAAGACCATTTCCTTAGCCGAGATTGCGAGTTACGGGAAACCAAAGAAAACATTATGATGTGGACATACCACTAAAAGAGACCAAAAGTGAAAACAAGGTGACCCAGCTTGATCAGCCTCTTAATAGTTCTCATATTTCTCAGGGCAGGATGGGCTCTACAGCACTCCCCACCCCCCACCTCCTTGAATTTTCCATGATAAAGAAACTGTATCTGTTTTAACTCAGGAACTTGTATTAAAGGAAGTGGTATTATTCAGCACTAGAACTAATGTTTGAAGGAGGCCACAAAATTTCCCATCCTAAACAGGTTTAAGGATAACTTAGCTTTGTTTTGGTCTGGGATTGTTTAAAAGAAATCTGCAAAAAGTCTGGGGGTGGGGATGCTTGTGGGCAGTTCCTCCAGCACAATGTTCTCTGTTTCCTGATTGCAGGGAGCATTGAGTCATCATCTGACAGCCATAAATAATACTTGAGAAACATATCCTGTCTTTGAAAATAGATTCCACGAATTCTTCAAGTTGTGTTTTTGCATTTTTACATTTTACATTTTCTACTTTATATTTTGTCATCTATGAATAGTAAATAAACGTTTGAATAAAAAAGTGAGTGAGTAAATAAATGAACAGGTAAATTAAAGCTTTCTTTATTTCCACCTAACTAAGTACATCCATTTTACTGCTTTACTCATCTGTGTGACAAATGTGAAAAACGCACAAGAAAAGGTTTTTTTTTTCCAGCACTGTTGCATAAGCAATTCTTCAACTTTTATGTCCATAAGAATCACTCAGAAAACTTACTAAATGTGAAGATTCATGAGCCCCATATCTAAAGATTCTGATTTAATAGATCAGGCATAAACATACAGGAATGTAAATGGTAATATCATACACACAAACTTCAAAGTTGTGTCTGATGTGAATGGTCCTCAGGCCACAATTTGAGGAATATTGCTATCTAAGGGCTGTTGATCCTCTGGTCTATCATTTTGATATCAGAATCTTAAAAAATTGTGAGTTGCAATCATCCCACCTTTGGGACCACAGTCAGCCAAATGGAAGCAAGCATTATCAAGTAAGAGAATTTCAGAGATTTGCCAAAGTGAGAAGTGACATTGCAATATCAAGACTTATTATAAAAAATATAGTAATCAAGACAGTATGATACCGACACGAAGACAGGTTACTCGAACAATGGAAAAGAATGGAGGGTCAAGAAATAGATCGATACACACATGAGCAATTGATTTTTAACCAAGGTGTAAAACAATTTTCACTGGAGAATAGTCTTTTCAAAAAATAGTGCTAGAACAGTTGGATATCCATATACCAAGTAAGTACTCCTATCCACAATATTGAAAAAGTAACTCAAAATGAATAATATACCTAAATGTTAAACTGAAAGCTATGGAACTTCAAGAAGAAAAGATAAAAGAAAAATTTTTTGATGGTATTTTAGAAAAAGAATTCCTAAATACAATACCAAAGCCAAAATCCAAAAAACAAAAAGTGGTACGTTGGATTTTATGAAAATTTAAAACCCTCTTCAAAAAACACTATTAAGAAAGTAAAAAGACAAGCCACAGACCAAAAGATAATGTTTGTAAATTACAAACAAAATGACTTGCAAATTACTTATCTGATAAAGGATGTGTATCTACAAAATGTAAATAACTCTCAAAACGTAATTTGAAACAATCATTTAAAAAAAGGACAAAAGATTTAAGTGGACACTTCATCAGCAAACATATATAGATAGCAAATAAGCACATAAAAAGATATTCAGCATCATTTGTCACTAACAAAATAAAAATTAATCACATTGAGATGCTACTATGTACCTATTAAAATGGTTACAATTTAAAAAACTGACCAAATCAAATATTCACAAGGACAGAAAAACTAGAATACCACTACACAATAAAAGTAATAAACTATTAATACATGCAACACGGATGAGTCATAAAATAACTATGGTGAATGAAAACAGACAGAGAAAAAAGAGTACAGATTGTAAAGTTCTATTATACAGATTCTGGCAAATAAAATCCAACCTGTAGTGACAGAAAGTAGATTAGATCTAAGGTTTCAAGATCACCTTTAAGATAAACTGGTTGTTGACAGTATTGAATTCCTTGCAGTTGTATGACTGAGTTCTTATTTTCTTGTTGGTTGTTGAACAAGAACCACTCTCGGCTTCTAGAGACCGCTCTCAGGCCTTTGCCACACAGCTCCCTCCATAAGCAGTTAATGAGATAATTTGCTTCTCAAAGGCCAGCATGGAAAATCTCCCTCATGCTTCTGATCTCTTTTCTTAAGAAGGGTCCAGTTCCTTGTAAGAACTTGCCTGATTAAATCAGGTTCACTCAGAATGATGTCTCTTGATTAAGTCAAACTCAACTAATTTTGGTTAATTACATCTGAAACTCATTTCATCTTTGTCTTATAATATATTCTAACCATGGGAGTGAAATCCTTTATAGTCAGTCTCAGCCACCCTAAAGGGTGGAGGTTGATGCAGGCTGTGTACACTAGAGCACAAGGAATTGTAGGAGCCTTCTTAGAGTTCTGGGTGCCACATTCTACAACTCAGCATACCTATAGACACAGGTCCCAAGAGGCAAGTACAAGGATGTTCATCACAACATTGTTAGTAACATAAAAATTCATTACCTCCTAATATGTTCTGAATGTTTGTATTCCCACAAAATTTATATATTGAAACTGAATGCCAGTACGATGGCATTAAGAGATAGACATTTGGGAGGTGAATAAGTCATGAGGCCAAAGCTCTCATGAATGGGGATTATGCCCTTATAGAAGCGATTTGAGGGAGTTTGTTCTCCCCTTCCACCATGTGAGGATAGAGCAAGAAGGTGTCTGCCATCTTGGCCCTCACCAGTATCCCTAATCTGTTGGAGCCTTTATCCTGGATTTCCCAGCCTCCAGAACTATGAGCAATAAATTTCCATTGTTATAAATTACCCAGTCTAAGGTATTTATTATAGCAGCCTTAAAGGACTAAGAAAGCTCTCATCCAAATGTCCAAAATAAGAAACATAAATAAAATGAGAAATATTCTTATGTTAGAACCTGACGTAAAAGTTCAGCAGGAAAAATAAATTAGTAGGTAAATTATATGCACCTTAACATGCATATTCTTCTTTCACTGAATATGGCAGTGGATAAAATAAGAAAGTTAGGGGAATTTGGAGGGATTATGGTGGATGGGAGGCAGAACTAGATTGCAGCTCCCATGCAAACACAGCAGTGTGTGGAAACACATGAACTTTTGCTCCAGAATTACTGCAGGAATAAACCAGAAAAGCTGAGAGAACTCACAGACCCTCTGAAGGAAGTGGATTGCTCCTGCAGGACCCAGGAGACATCCCAAATATTGTGGGTGCCCGAGCTGTGGAAATAAGAAAGAGGAATTGTCCACCCTGAACACACACCCGCACTGGGGAACCTGAAGGTCTAGATCACGGGAGAAGATTCTGGTCTTACCTGGACCTGAGTCGATTTAGAGAGCCGAGCGAAAAACAGGGGTAGAGGAAGCAGCGGGAAATGTCCTGTGGAATCTCTGGGTCCCCTGGGAAACAATTTCTGCCTTGTCTCACGGGGTCCTTGGGGAGGGCTGCCAAGGGAACTGGGAAAGGTTGACAGGGAAAAGAAAATCTCCACCTGAACTTTGTAACAATTCCACCCAAACACGAGGTCTCTTGGCCTGGACTTGGGGGAGGGTGTGACTCCGGTGTGCAGACTCCACAGGTGGGGAAGCATGAAAGCCCTGCTTGCTTTTGCAGCTGGGAGACTGGTAGCCTGGGACAAGTTCTCAGCCCTGCTCACCACTGCCTGGAAACAGACTTGGTGCTATTGATGGGGGCACGATGGGAGTGAGACTGGCCTTTTGGATAGTGTAGAAGCTGGGTGAGGCCTGTGACTGCCGGCTTTTTCCCACTTTTCTAACAACCTGCATGACAAAGCAAAGGCAGCCATAGTCGTCCTGAAAACATAACTCCATTGACCTGGGAACTACACCCCCATCCCCCACAGCAGCTGTGGCAAGACCCACCCAAGCGGAGAGTCTGAGCTCAGACAAGCCTAGCTCTGCCTCCACCTGATGGTCCTTCCCTACCCACCCTGGTAGCTGAAGACAATGGGCATATACTCTTGGGAGTTCTAGGGCCCTACCCACTGCCTGACCCTCCCTATACTACCACAGGTGATGCTCTCTTCAAAGCACCACCTTCTGTCAGGAGGTCAACCAGCAGAAAAATAGTGCATTAAACAACCAAAACTAAGGACTCTCATAGAGTCCATTTTGTCCCTGCCACCTCCACCAGAACAGGTGCTGGTATCCACGGCTGAGAGACCTGCAGATGGTGCACATCACAGGACTCTGTGCAGACAACCCCCAGTACCAGCCCGGAGCCTGGTAGACCTGCTAGATAACTAGATCCAGAAAAGAGACAACAATCATTACAGCTCAGCTCTCAGAAAGCCACATTCCTAGGAAAGCCAGGAGAGTACTACATCAAGGGAACACCCATGGGACAAAAGAATCAGAACAGCAACCTTGAGCCCTAGACCTTCCCTCTGACACAGCCTACCCAAATGAGAAGGAACCACAAAAACAATTCTGGTAACATGACAAAACAAGGTTCTTTAACAGCCCCCTAAAAAAAAATCACACTAGCTCACCAGCACTGGATCCAAATTAAGAAGAAATCCTTGATTTACCTGAAAAAGAATCTAGAAGGTCAGTTATTAAGCTAATCAAGGAGGCACCAGAGAAAGGTAAAGTCTAATTTAAGGAAATCAAAAAATGATACAAGAAATGAGGGAAGAAATCTTCAGTGAAATACATAACATAAATAAAAAACAATTAAAACTTCAGGAAATATTGACACTCTTAGAAAAATGCAAAATGTTCTGAAAGGTCTCAACAATAGAATTGAACAAGCAGAAGAAAGCTTCAAAGCTCGAAGACAAGGTTTTTGAATTAACTTAATCCAGCAAAGTCAAAGAAAAAGAAATAAGACAAATGAACAAAGCCTCCAAGAAGTTTAGGACTATGTTAAATGGCCAAACCTAAGAATAACTGGCATTCCTGAGGAAGAAGAGGAATCTAAAAGGTTGAAAAACATCTTTGGCGGATTAATCAAGGAAAATTTCCCCAGCCTAGCTAGAGATTTAGACATCCAAAAACAAGAGGCTCAAAGAACACCTAGGAAATTCACCACAAAAAAATCATCACCTAGGTGGATTGTCATCAGGTTATCTAAAGTTAAGACAAAGGAAATAATATTAAGAGCTGTGAGGCAACAGCATCAGGTAACCAAGGAAAGTCTATCAGATTAACAGCAGATTTCTCAGCAGAAACCCTACAAGCTAGATTGAGGCCCTATCTTTAGCCTCCTTAAACAAAGCAATTATGAGCCAACAATTTTGTATTCAGTGAAACTAAGCTTCGTAAATGAAGGAAAGATAACAGTCTTTTTCAGACAAACAAATGCTGAGAGAATTTGCTACTACCAAGTCATCACTACAAGAACTGCTAAAAGGAGCTCTAAATCTTGAAACAAATCCTGGAAACACATCAAAACAGAACCTCTTTGAAGCATAAATCTCACAGAAACTACAAAACAAAAATACAATTAAAAAAAAAAAACAAAACTAAGGTATACAGGCCACAAATAGCATGATGAATGGAATAGTACCTCACATCTCAATACTAACGTTGAATGTAAATAGCCTAAATGTTCCACTTAAAACATACAGAATGGCAAAATGTATAAGAATTCACCAGCCAAACTGTCTGCTGCATTCAAGAGACTCATCTAACACATAAGGACTCAAATAAACTTAAGGTAAAAGAGTGGAAAAAGACATTCCATGCAAATGGACACCAAAAGCAAGCAGGAGTAGCTATTCTTATATCAGACAAAACAAACCTTAAAGCAACAGCAGTTAAAAAGAACAAAGAGGGACATTACATAATAAAAGACCTTGTCCAACAGGAAAATATCACAATCCTAAATATATATGCACCTAACACTGGAGATCCCAAATTTATAAAACAATTACTACTAGACCTAAGAAATGAGACAGACACCAACACAATAATAGTGGGGGACTTTAATACTGCACTGACAGCACTAGATAGGTCATCAAGACAGAAAGTCAGTAAAGAAACAATGGATTTAAAGTATACCCTGGAACAAATGGACTTAACAGATATTTACAGAATATTTTACACAACAACCACAGAATATATATTCTATCATCAACACAAAGAACTTTCTCCAAGATAGACCATAAGATAGGCCACAAAACAAGTCTCAATAAATTTTTCAAAAATTGAAACTACATCAAGTACTCTCAGATCACAGTAGAATAAAACTGGAAATCAACTCCAAAAGAACCTTCAAAACCATGTAAATACATGGAAATTAAATAACCTGCTCTTGAATGATCATTGCATCAACAATGAAATCAAGATGGAAATTTAAAAATTCTTCAAACTGAACATCAATAGTGACACAACCTATGTAAACCTCTGGGATACAGCAAAGGTGGTGCTAAGAGGAAAGTTGCTAGCCCTAAATTCCTGCATTAAAAAGTCTGAAACGGCACAAATAGACAATCTAAGGTCACATCTCAAGGAACTAGAGAAACAAGAACCAACCAAACCCAAACCCACCAGAAAAAAAGAAATAACGAAGATCAGAGCAGAACTAAGTGAAATTGAAACAAACAAACAAACAAACAAAATACAAAAGATAAATGAAACAAAAAGCTGATTCTTTGAAAACATAAAAAACTGATGGATCATTAGCAAGATTAATCAAGAAGAGAGAAAATCCAAATAAGCTCAATTAGAAACAAAAGGGAAGATATTAAAACTGAAGCCACAGACATACAAAAGATCATTCAAGGTTACCATGAACACCTATACATGCATATACTAGAAAACCTGGAAGAGATGAATAAATTCCTGAAAATTTACACCCCTTCTAGCTTAAATCAGGAAGAATTAGATACCCTGAACAGACCAATAACAAGCAGTGAGTTTGAAATGGTAATAAAAAATTTACCAACAAAAAAAGTCCAGGAATTCACAGCTGAATTCTATCAGACTGTCAAAGAAGAATTTGTACCAATCTTATTGACACTATTCTGCAAGATAGAGAAAGGGAATCCTCCCCAGATCATTCTATGAAGCCAGTATTACCCTAATACCAAAACCAGGAAAGGACAAAACCAAAAAAGAAAACTACAGAAACAATATCCCTGATGAACATACATGCAAAAATTCTTTAAAAAATACTAGCTAACTGAATCCAGCAACATATCAAAAAGATAAACCACCGTGATCAAATGGGTTTTGTAACAGGGATGCAGGGATGGTTTAACATATGCAAGTCACTAAATGTGATACACCACATAAACAGAATTAAAAACAAAAATCATATGATCATCTCAATAAATACAGAAAAAGCATTTGACAGAATCCAGCATCTCTTTATGATTAAAAATTTCAGCAAAATTGGCATACAAGAGACATATATCAATATAATAAAAGCCATCTATGACAAACCCACAGCCAACATAATACTGAGTGGGGAAACACTGATAGCATTCCCTCTGAGAACTGAAACAAGACAAGGGTGCCCACTCTCACCACTTCTATTCAACATAGTACTGGAAGACCTACCCAGAGCAATTAGACAAGAGGAAGGAATAAAGGCATCCAAATCAGTAAAGAGGAAGTCAAACTGTCACTGTTTGCTGTTGATTTGATTGTATACCTAGAAAACCCTAAAGATTCATTCAAAAACCTGCTAGAATAAAATAATTCAGCAAAGTTTCCGGATACCAAAGTAATGTACACAAATCAGTAGCTCTCTTATACATCAACAGCAACAAAGCTGAGAATCAAATCAAGAACTCAACTCCTTTTACAATAGCTGCAAAAATAAAATAAATACTTAGAATATACCTAACCAAGGACGTGAAAGACCTATACAAGGAAAACTACAAAAAACTACTGAAAGAATCATAGAGGACACAACAAAATGGAAACTCATCCCATGCTCATGAATCAATATTGTGAAAATGGCCATACTGCCAAAAGTCATCTACAAATTCAGGCAATTCTCATGAAAATACCACCATCATTCATCACAGAACTAGAAAAAACAATCCTAAAATGTATATGGAACCAAAAAAGATCCCTCATAGCCAAAGCAAGACTAAGCAAAAAGAACAAATCTGGAGGCATCACAGTACCTGATTTCAGACTATACTATAAGGCCATAGCCACTATAACAGCATGGTACTGGTATAAAAAGAGGCCCATAGACCAATGGAACAGAATAGAGAACCCAGAAATAAAGCCAAATACTTACAGCCAACTGATCTTTGACAAAGCAAACAAAAACATAAAGTGGGGAAAGAACACCCTATTCAACCAATGGTGCTGGTATAATTGGCAAGCCACATGTAGGAGAGTGAAACTGGATCCTCATCTCTCACTTCATATAAAAATCAACTTAAGATGGATTAAGGACTTAAATCTAAGACCTGAAACTATAAAAATTCTAGAAGATGACATTGGAAAAACCCTTATAGAGATTGGCTTAGGCAAGGATTTTATGACCAAGAACCCAAAAGCAAATGAAATGAAAACAAGGATAAATAGATGGCACTAGCTGGGACTTAATTAAACTGAAGAGCTTTTGCATGGCAAAAGGAACAGTCAGCAGAATAAACAGACAACCCACAGAGTGGAAGAAATCTTCACAATCTATACATCCAACAAAAGATTAATATCCAGAATCTATAAGGAACTCCAACAAATCAGCAAGAAAAAAACAATCCCTCAAAAAGTGGGTTAAGGACATGAATAGACATTCTCAGAAGAAGATGTACAAATGACCAACAAGCATATAAAAAATGCTCAACATCACTAATGATCAGGAAAATGCAAATTAAAACCACAATGCAATACCAACTTACTCCTACAAGAATAGCCATAATTCAAAAATAAAAAAATAATGGATGTTGGCATGGATGCATTGAAAAGGGAACATTTCTACATTGCTGGTGGGAATGTAAACCAGTACAACTGCCATGGAAAATAGTGTGAAGATTCCTTAAAGAACTATAAGTAGAACTACCATTTGATCCAGCAAACCCACTACTGGGTATCTCCCAGAGGAAAAAGAGTCATTATGTGAAAGACACTTGTGCATGTATGTTTATAGCAGCATAATTTGCAATTGCAAAACTGTGGAACCAACCAAAATGCCCATCAATCAACAAGTGGATAAAGAAACTGTGATAAATACATATGATGGGCCGGGCGCGGTGGCTCAAGCCTGTAATCCCAGCACTTTGGGAGGCCGAGATGGGCGGATCACGAGGTCAGGAAATCGAGACCATCCTGGCTAA
>NW_012104220.1:622097-647783 GCF_000951045.1 Mandrillus leucophaeus | reverse complement strand
GGAGCTTGCAGTGAGCTGAGATCCGGCCACTGCACTCCAGCCTGGGCGACAGAGCGAGACTCCGTCTCAAAAAAAAAAAAAAGAAAGATGAATACATATGATGGAATTCTACTGAACCATAAAAATGAATGAATTAGTGGCATTCACAGCAACCTTGCTGGGATTGGAGACTATTATTCTAAGTGAAGTAACTTCAGGAATGGAAACCCAAACATTGTATGTTCCAAATACTCCCTGTTTCCCTAAAAACCTATTGAAATTAAAAATTTATTTAAAAAGCATACTGCTTTTACCTTTGAATTAAACAAAAGGAAAAAGAAAGGTATATAAGGTTTTAAAATGCACACAATGCGAGAACAAAGTGGGAGGACTGACACTACCCAACCTCAAAGCTTACTATGAAGCTAACGTAATCAAGACAGTTTAGTACTGGCTAAAGACTAGACAAATAAATCAATGGGAAAGAATAGAGAGTCCAGAAATAGGCACATATAAATATAGTCAACTAATCTTTGACAAAGGAGTAAAGGCAATACAATGGAGCAAAGAGTAATTTTCAACAAATGGTGCTGAAACAATTGGACATCCACATACAAAAAGAAAAAAAATGAATCTAGACACAGACCTTACACCCTTTACAAAAATTAACTCTAAATGTATCATAGACCTAAATGTAAAGTACAAAATTATAAAACTCTTAGAAGACAATATAGGAGATGATGACGTTGGGTATGGCAATAACTTTTTATATATTGTACTGAAGGCATAATTCATGAAATAAATGATTAATAAGTCAAACCTCATTAAAATTAAAAACGTCTGCTCCGCAAAAGACAACGTTAAGAGAATAAGAAGACAAGCAACAGACTGGGAGAAATATTTGCAAAAGACACATCTGATAAGACTGTTAACCAAAAAACACAAAGGACTCAAAAAATTCAACAATAAGAAAGAAAAGAAACTACTCAATTAAAAATGGACCAAAGACCTTAACAGACACCTCACTAAAGAAAATATACAGATGCTAAATAGCATCTGAAAAGATGCTTTACATCCCATGTCACCAGGGAAATGCAAATTATAAAAACAATAAAATACCACTACACACCTATTCAAATGTCAAAAATATAGAACACTGACAACAACAAAGTCTGGAGAGGATATGGATCAACAGGAGCTCTCCTTCACTGTTAGTGGGAATATAAAATGGTACAGCTACTTTGGAAAGCAGTCTGGTGGTTTCTAACAAAATTAAGTATATGGTTGCTAGACAATCAATAATAACAATCCTTAGTGCTTGTCCAAAGAAGTTGAAAACCTGACGCCAGGAAAAAACTTGCACACAAATGTTTATTGAAGCTTTATTCATCATTGCCAAAACTTGGAAGCAATCAAGAGGTTTTTTAAAAGGTGAATGGGACCGGGCGCGGTGGCTCAAGCCTGTAATCCCAGCATTTTGGGAGGCCGAGATGGGCGGATCACGAGGTCAGGAGTTCGAGACCATCCTGGCTAACACGGTGAAACCCCGTCTCTACTAAAAAATACAAAAAAAACTAGCCAGGCGAGGTGCCGAGCAACTGTAGTCCCGGCTACTCGGGAGGCTGAGGCAGGAGAATGGCGTGAACCCGGGAGGCGGAGCTTGCAGTGAGCTGAGATCCGGCCACTGCACTCCAGCCTGGGCGACAGAGCGAGACTCTGTCTCAAAAAATAAATAAATAAATAAAAATAAAAAGGTGAATGGATAAAAAGATGGTATATCTAGACAACAAAATATTATTCTGCACTAAAAGAAAACAAGTTATCAAGCCAAGACAGAGGAATCTTAGGCCAGGCGCGGTGGCTCACGCCTGTAATCCCAGCACTTTGGGAGGCAGAGGCAGGTGAATCACAAGGTCAGGAGATCGATACCATCCTGGCTAACATGGTGAAACACCATCTCTACTAAAAATACAAAAAATTAGCCGGGCTTGGTGGCGGGCGCCTGTAGTCCCAGCAACTCGGGAGGTTGAGGCAGGAGAATGGCGTGAACCCGGGAGGTGGAGCTTGCAGTGAGCCGAGATTGGGACACTGCACTCCAGCCTGGGCGACAGAGCGAGACTCTGTCTCAAAATAAGTAAATAAATAAATGACAGAGGGATCTTAAAAGCAAATTACTAAGTGAAAAAAGTCAACGCGAAAACGGTATATATATTGTATGATTCCTACTATATGACATTCTGGAAAAGAGAAAATTCCAGAGACAATAAAGAGATCAGTGGTTGTTAGGGGATTGAGGAGGAGAAGGAGAGAATAGGCAGAGCACAGAGGATTTTTAGGAAAGTGCAACTATTCTATATGATACTACAATGGTGGAAATACCATGATATATTTGCTCAAACCCACGGAATGTACAATACCAAGAGGGAACTCTAATGTCAACTACACACTTTGGAAGATAATGATGTGTCAATGTAGGTTCACCAATTGTAACAAACATACCACTCTGATAGGGGATGTTGATGATGTGGGAGGTGATGCACATGTAGAGGACAGGGGGTATATGGGAAGTTTCTGTACCTACCACTCAATTTTCTGTGAATCTAAAACTTCTCTAAAAACAGTCTATAAAAATGCATGGAATGTAATACCTTATTTGTAGATATGCAATGTTGTAGTAATCCTGTTTTTTTATTTTCTATGTTTCTAATGCTTTGACATGGTGGGGGCTTTGCTGACCCTGAAGAAACTGGCCCTCCCAGGGCTAGCTAGTTGCTAGAGACAGTAAAAGACTTTCCTGTGAGTGTACTGTTCATATGCAAACCAACCAATCCAGAGCCCAGACCACCCCACCACCACCTCCTTTATATGGCCCCCATAGGGCTTTTTCACTTAGGGCCACCATTCCCCTGCCCTAATCACCCCAGGGCCTACCAGACAACTGGAGACAACACCTATACCCTTGAGCCAGCTGAAATTATTCAAATTAGCCAATGTTAAGCCCATTTATCCTGCCTCACCTGTTTCTGCAGAACCCACAATAAAGACTTTGCCGGTGATTTCCCCTAGCTCTCTCTGACTCCTGACTGACCTTGGTGCTTCCCCTTGTGGCCCCTGCATGGTGAGGTATAGCCTTCCCCTTGGGGACTGTAATAAACTCTCTTTTCAATGGCAATTGGGTCCTGATCTGTTGGCCTCACCATACCCAAATAATAATAAAACCTACATTTTAAAATAACTATTTATAAACATAGTATGTTAATGTATTTTTATAAAGCATTGGCAGGATTTACACTAAATCTGTGAAATGGCTGACCCCAGGAATGAGAAGGGTTATGAGATCTGGGAGTTGGGAGATCAGAGGGTCACAACTTTACACGTAGGAGTATGCTGTCATAAAAAAAAGGAGACCTGAAGCAAATGTAACAAAATGTTAAGAACTACTCATTCTGTATGGTGGGACAGAAGTACTTACTACATGATTTTAAAATATTCATTTTTTAAAATAAAAGTTATTTTTAAAAGAGTAATGTTGCCTACAACATTCAAAAGATATGGTAAAGGTAATACTAAAGAGCAAAGAATATTCAGGAGATCCATATACAAGTTAGGATGCAATTTTCAAAACAAGTTGAGGCAAGAAATGCAGAGAAGAGACACAATAGCAGGGGCTTTAGGTAAGTAATAGTGTTCCAGACACTCCAATTTATTCACAACTTGTTCAACATCCCTTCTCTGCTGGGTTAGTGTATCAGTTCTCTGTTACCACAGTAATGCCGTGTAACAACCATGACAGAAAACACAAAATCTCCCTGGCATATAGCAATAAACTTTTGTTACTCACAAGTGTTTAGGTTGACTAAGCATTTTGTTGATGGAAGCTGAGCTCATCAAGACTTACTTATGTGTCTATTGCTAGCTGTAGGGCAATTAAATAGTCAATCCTGGATGAACTTGCTCACAAGCCTATGCCATCTTGCTGTATTCCACATGGCTGCTCACCAGCAGGTTCATCCATCCTTATTCTCATGGCAAAGGGAGAGGAGCAAGAGGCAACAAGAAGAAACACACAGGGCCTCTAAAGACCTGGGCTCAGAACTGGCACACTGTTGGTTCCACACACGATCTATGCCAAGGCTAGTATAGACTCAGTGTCTTTCATGGAAGGAGTAAACAAATCAAGACCATTGCTACCATCAATCCACCTCAGTTAAACAAAAACTATCTTGGTGGATAATTTTTCCAGTATACTTCGTTCACTGTGAGAATTAAGAAGTTGGACAGAGCAGAGATCAGCTCTACTTAGGGTTTGTTTGTTTGCTTTAAATAGATCCTTATGTGTTCTTGCTTGAGATCTTTCCCTGATAGGGCAGCATCCTTATCAGTTGACCTAGACCTGCCTAGAGTATTGTAACCTAAGAAATGTAAGGCCCATTTTCTTCAGAAATGCAGTCTGAAAAAAGCTAATGTCTCTGATTATTTACCTAAGAGAGGACAGAATTATATGCTGGGAAGATTAAAATCAGTGACAGGCCACCTTCCGGTCATGATGTTAATTATGTTCTTGCCAGAATACCTGTAAAGCCTTCTCAAAGGAAATCTTGAAAAACAGAGTGAAGAAATAACACATATGACTATATTCCCCCTTTTGGGAAGTCACAATACACCTTAGTTTTATGCACTGTTGGTTGCCAGACCAATACCCATTCCCTCTTCCTCTCTTAACTAACAGATCCTTGATTTTGCTTTAGGGCAGCAATGCATCAATTAAAAATACTCCTTATTCCAGACACACTTACAGCTAGGGATAGCTGCATGACCTATTATTTCCTGGCAGTGAGACATAAGCACAAGGTAACTAAGTGGACAACTGAGAAAAATATATCTCTTTCCAGAAATAAAGGGACATATTTCCTGTTTTCCACCTTCTGCCCCTGAGTCTTTCCTATGTTTCCTGCCTAGAAGTGCAGCAGCCACCGTGTGAGCATGAGAAAGAAAACCCCACACTCTTCCAGGGAGGCTGCAGGAGAATTCAGAAAGGAGACTGCACACTGGAGGCATCCTGGAACTGACGTTCCACTCTGATGCCTGTGTCTGCATTTGTTTTTCTACATAAGAAAAATAAACTCCTACTTGTTTATATCTGTGCAATCAGATTTCTGTCACATGCAGCCAAATGCAAATCTAAATAATTTGTGAGTTCTAAGAATTTCTGCACTGAGAGAAAAACCTTCCTAGCTAGATTTAGTCATTCCACAACATATGTATATTGTACACCATAAATATACACCATTTTATCTATCAATTTAAAAATAATATTAATAAAATAATAAAGATGTGAAAGACCTAAATAAATAAGAAGCAAAAAAGCTCAGTCCTTCCCAAACTTATTTGCACACAAGCACTTTTTTTTAAAAGTAATTTATTTTTACCTCCTATAATATATGAACAATGCTTCACAGAATATCTGGTTGGAAAATTCCATTTTCTTTTGTATTATGTAACCTTTACCTTGAATGGCCTGTTTCCTGGTTAAAGTACTGCATTAATGAAATGAATGTGTAAAACAGATCTTCATATGGACAAATCATCTTGTAACACCAGCTATCTCAGAATAGACATCATTTGCTTATCCATGATTCTGTTCATCAAAAAATATTTATTGGTCACCTAATAGATTCCAAACTCTGCTAGGTCCTGGGGATAGAAAGATAACTTAATCCAGTTCTCAAATCTTTGTTAGCTTAAGGTTAGTGTGACAAAATAATTATTTATAACGTAATGTATCTAAAATTCTATGTTACCACAATTTAAGGACATTCCAAGCATCCGGGGCACACCATCATGATTCTCCTGATTCATGAATATTAACCTAACGCTGTCAGGTTCATGGTGAAAATACTCAGGAAGGATTTGAGCCAACTATCCAACATTTACATATTTTTAAAAATTATTTTTATTGAGACATAATTGATGTACATATTTTCAGGGTACATGTGATAATCTGATACATACATATAATCAAATCAGGGTAATTAGGATATCCAT
Organism: Mandrillus leucophaeus; assembly: GCF_000951045.1. Taxonomy (NCBI): domain Eukaryota; kingdom Metazoa; phylum Chordata; class Mammalia; order Primates; family Cercopithecidae; genus Mandrillus; species Mandrillus leucophaeus. The sequence goes on along the minus strand of NW_012104220.1, from coordinate 641,759 downwards.
CACATTAAATGTTTAACTTTTCTTTATGCTAGAAACATTCAAATTATTCTCTTCTAGCTATTTTGAAATGTTTAACAGACTAATGTTAACTATAGTCACCCTACTGATCTATCAAACACCAGGTCTTATTTCTTTTATCTATTAGTAACTGTATAATTGTACCCAATTAATAATCTCTCTTTATTCCCTCCTTTCCCACCCTTCCTGGCCTCTGGAAATCTATCTAACTTCATGAGCTCCACCTTTTTAGCTCACACATGTGAGTGGGAACATCCTATATTTGTCTTTCTGTGCTTGGTGTATTTCATTTAACATAATGTCCTTCACTTCCATTCATGTTGCTACAAATAACAGGATTTTATTCTTTTTATGGATGGATAATATTGTGTATATATCACATTTTACTTATTCATTTATCCATTGATGTGCACTTAGATTTATTCTATATTTTGGGTATTGTAAATAGTGCTGTAGTAAACATGGGGGTGCAGACATCTCTTGGACATATTGATTTCCTTTCTTTTGAACCAGATCTCAACAATCCCTTCAGACCTCCACGAGGCAGTGTGAGGATGCCTAACGTACCCAATATACAACCAGCAATAATGAAACAACAGAGAAACATCCAGTTTATACACTGATTGCAAAAAAAAAAAAAAAAAAAAATGTGTTGGCCCAAGCTGAACTTCTTAAACACCAAGAAGAAGTAGAAAGAAAAGATGCATAATTCAATCATTGGGAATGAGAAATGCAAAACCTCACTCAACATGGTAGAAAAAATAATTGGCCACTTCTTCTTAGCAATTTTCCTATAGAACCTTGTTTCTATCAGGATTTTTCTGTGACATTCCTATAGAATTCCAAAAGACAGTAAAGCTTATATACTACTTCTGGATGTTCCATGCTGTAACACTGTTTCTCAATATCTTCAGATGCTTGTCTCGGTTTTGTGTTGATTTCATAAGAGTGGTTGATTTTGGATTGAGTATCCCGTGGTTCTTGCTTTTTACTCCTTGTTCATTTGTCTGTTGGTACAGATCACTTTACGGAGCTTTCAGGAGTGATAGTTCATTCAGATTCTTTGTATTCTTCTTCATCTATATTTGTTAGTTTGCTGTACATGCATTCCAGGCTGTAGGATTTCATAACCGGCTCAATTGTGGTTGAATTTCAACCCTTACTGGTCTCAACCAAACTATTCCTGTTGGAATCAGGATGATAATCATAGCAGCACTTTTCGCAGCATCAGCAGCCATCTCACTAGTTACGTTTTTAAAAGATGGTGGCCTCCAGCTGCATCTATGTTGCTACAAAGGACATAATTTCATTTTGGCGGCTGTGTAATATTCCATGGTGTATATATACCACATTTTCTTTACCCAGTCTACCATTGATGGACATTTAGGTTGATTCCATGACTTTGCTATTGTGAATAGTGCTGCAAGAAACATACAAGTACAGGTGTCTTTTTGAAAAAAGAGGTACTAATTAACATTCCCACTAATGGTGTACAAGGGTTCCCCTTTCTCTACATTCTCACCAGCATCTGTTATTCTCTGTCTTTTTTGTAAAAGCCATTCTAACTGGAGTGAGATGATATCTCATTGTGGTTTTGATTTGCAGTTCTCTGATAATTAGTGGTGGTGACCATTTCTTCATATATCTGTTAGCCATTTGTATGTCTTCTTTTGAGAAATGTCTGTTCAGATCTTTTGCCCATTTTTTAATCAATTATTTAGTTTTTTACTATTGAGTTGTTTGAGTTCCTTATATATTCTGGTTATTAACTCTTTGTCAGATGGATAGTTTGCAAATATTTTCTCTCATTCTGTAGGTTGTCTATGCAATTTTTGATTGTTTTCTTTGTTGTGCAGAAGCTTTTGAGCTTTATGTAATCCCATTTATCTAGTTTTGATTTTATTTCCTGTGCTTTTGAGGCTTACTCAAAATATCTTTGCCCAGATCAATGTACTGGAGGATTTCTCCAGTGTTTTGTTCTAGTAGCTTTATAGTATTTTTTGTCTAGTAGTATCTTTATTTTTAAATAAAAATATATTCTATGCCCATGGATTGGAAGAATCGATATTGTTAAAATGACCGTACTACCCAAAGCAATTTACAGATTCAGTGTAATCCCTGTGAAAATACCAATGACATTCCTCACAGAAATAGAAAAAACATACTAAAATTAATATGAAACCCCAAAAGACCCCAAATAGCCAAAGAAATTTTGAACAAAAAGAACAAAACTGGAGGCATCACGCTACCTGACAACAAATCAGCTGGTACTGCATAAAAACAATGGAACAGAAGAGAGAGCCCAGATACCAATCCACACACTTACAGCCAACCCATTTTGGATGAAAATACCAAGAAAATACAATAAAGAGAGAGCAGTCTCTTCTATAAATGATGCTGAGAAAACTGGATAACCATATGTAGAAGAATAAAACTAGACTCTATGTCTCACCATATATAAAAATCAAATCAAAATGTATCAATATTTACATCTTAACTCAGTCTTGATTTTCTTTAATTGTCCTCTACACGCAATGATTCATGTCAAAGGACAACAGTGGCAATTCTTTATGAAAACCCTAAGCAGCTAATGCCCTTGATAGAAGTGAAGAGACCTAATATATAAAGAATAAGAGAAAGATGTAATTATGACTAAACCGGGGTTCAAGTTCAAGGAAGGGATAACTTCGTATCTTGAATAGGAGAGGGATAAGAAAGGGACATGAGAGTGATGTGTTGTCGGAACGCAGGGGAGTTTTTAATGGAAAGGTAGAAGATGAAAATGCCAAAAAGAGTGGTTCGTTGATAGAGCAAAGTCTCAGAACACATAGAAGCCGTTGGAATAAAGAACAAAAACATGAAATTAACCTGAACAGAAAGAAGCCATCATCCTTCGATACAAGAGGAGAGTGAAATGAGAGCGAATGTGGGTGGTGTGTGGTTGGAGGAGAGATTTCTATGGGTTGAATTGTGTTCCCCCAAAATATATGTTCAAGTCCTAACCCCACTCCCTCAGAATGTGACCTTATTCAGAAATAAGGCTGTTTCAGATGTAATTAGTAAAGATGATATCATACTGGACTATGGTGGGCCCCTAATCCAATACAACTGCAATCTTTATAAAAGAGGGAAATTTGGACACACACACACACACACACAAGGAAGACAATGTGAAGACACATGAGGGATGATGGCCATGACAACTGAGACAGAGATTGGAGTGCTGCATTTGCAAGCTAAAGAATGACCATGTATTGCCAAGAGCTTCCAGAAGCTAGGAAGAGGCAAGACAGAATTATCCTCTACGAGGTTTAGAAGGAGCATGGCCCTGCTCATACCTTGATTTCAAACTTCTAACCCCTAGAACTGTGACAGCATAAATTTCCATTTTCATAGCCCCCAAGGTTGTGGTACTTGGTTATGGCAGCCTTAGGAAATGAATACAAAGGTGTTGCAGAGATCACACTTGTGGCCTTTATCTTACTGATGACAAAGAGACTAGCACCAAGATTAAAAGGGAGCATTGACTATAGTGAAGTTCCAAACTAATACCTGAGGAGAATAAAAGTGGAAGCCAAGCATGAAGATATACAAATAAGTAATAAGGACTTGGCTGAAATCAGTGACTATGAATTTATTGCAACACTAATCTGATTAAAATTCCAGACACAAATATGAATTTAGTACATGATAAAGATATTTCAAATCAGTGCATATATGATGGATTGGTTATTCAATACAATACAATTAACAATTTGAGGGTAGAAAAAAATATCTACGGGTGGAACTAACTGTCCTCTCGATTTAAAAATAATGTTAAAGAGTTGTTTATAATAATAGTTTTAAAAAGGAAACAACCTAAATATCTAATAAGGGAAAATATCATATGAATAACATCAGGTTGTTAACAAATTTTACACCATAATAATATATTCTTATTTTAAAACTGGAAAATGTCAATACACGCTATTGTCAACTATTACAGTTTTATAAAATACATGTATATACATACACACATGTACATAATGTGTCTATACCTCTCTAAAGAAAATAAAAGGTTATTGACTATTATCTCTATATGATAGAATTACAGGTATTCTTTCTATATGATTTTCTTTCAAATTATATACGTAATATTTGGCTTTACTTATTTACGGCTTTATTTAGAAAAGTACTGTTAACAATGGGGGTTCTAGAATTTGAGGATCCTATGTAAGTTGTCAAAATAGCCCAGTGTTTCAACTCTCTTTTTTCAGGAATCAAAAACAGTTCCTGAGATGGAGATCAGAAGAGCCATGTTTAAAAGAATAGATGAAAACCAGAGGAAACTACAGCAGGGAGATACATACCTGGGACCATGTGTATATACTAGACATCTGGTGCATCGGTTAGGAACATTGCAAAGATAAATGAAATTTGGGGAGTAAATTGCCCATGAAAATGTTTAAGCCATATGAGGAATTTAAGATTTTGTGGTACAATTTGGTTTTGGTTTTAAATTTAGAGACTGGCAGTGACCTGTTTTATGCCATGTGAGTTTGGTGTTTACCTGCTGTGGTCTGAGTGAATGACCTTAAACTGTAGGTCATTTGGGATTTTGACCTTGTTCATTTCATGTCTGCTTATGCTAGTATTATGCAGAGGTAAGTAGCTGTTACACAGACAAGGACTGCAGGCACCAGCCTATGTGCCGGGGAGAGGAACGTGGGGAGAGGGGGCAAATGCAGAAGTTGACCACAATAGCCTCGTTTTATACAGGCCTTCTAGATGTTAGGGATTTAAACTTATTTTTTAGTTTTTCTGTGTTTTGCAGTCAGGCTTGCAGTCCAGGATTATTAACTGATGCCAAGTTCTGTGGGAGCTTTAGTGTATGCAAGCTCCTAGCTTTAAATGTGTGTGCCAGACATAGGAGACAATGTAGATAAGCTGCCTAACATTCTATTTATCTTGTTCATCATTCAAGGCCAAGGTGGTGCTGTGGAGGGAATAGGCTTGTGAATCCATGAAGCATATATCCATAATCTTGTAAGAATTACTCCCAACACACGGCTTCAGGTTAATTCTGGGTTTGTTATTTTGCATAGACTCTGGTCATGGCTATAGCTTTAGATTTCAGAGACCCAATCTGAATGCAGAGTTCAAACAGTTTGTTTACATTCTCCTCTCTGAGTAGAACAATCCCACTCAAGTGATTGTTCCCCATCAAACTGGACTCATTCTCTTTTATTCCTGCCTGGTTCCCCCATAATATGCCTCATTATTGCTGCATCTTCCCTTAGAAGTCTATTCCATTTACTTATCCAGCATGAAGTTCACCCAAAACCATCGTATTGATACTTCCCTTGTAATTCTTCCAGTATTTTCTACTGATCTTCCTACTCTTCTCTATAATCTGTCCAGAATCTTTGTAACTACTCAAAATAGCAGTCTCAGTCCTTAAGATAGTGGGTTCCCAATTTTCTATATTATGAATTTTTCACATTCAGCTTTAAGAGCCACCTCTCAACAGTTTTCTTGGATTCTGCTTCTCAGCAGGGTCTATAGACAATTCAGTCTGCTCTCTCATATCTTCCCCTCTCTTTCTACCTAAGATTTCTTTGGACCTCTGCCACAGTTTCTGATCTAATAACGACAAAGCATCTTCCCCTTTTCTAATTCCTTTTTTAAGTATAGTTAGATTTGGGTATATACTATTTTCCCAGTTGTCTTTCCTGGCCATAATATCTGCTTTTCCCCTTTAACTCTGTCCAGTCTTCTGATTTCTGCAATCTCAACTTTTGTTACTAGGGAATTAGTTTCTTCCTCTAGATAAGTGTTTTTCAAGGAGGGTATAACTGATAACAGTGCAGGATAACTCCTTTTTGGTGAAGCTGTCCTATATATTGCAAATGGTTTAGCATCCCTGGCCCCTGCTCACTAAATACCAGGAGCACTTTCTCAAATTCCACTATGGAAATCAAGAGTCCACAGCTATGTCTACATTACGATTTTTTGTTGTTATTGTGGGGGTTGGGGGCCGTTGAGACAGTCTTGTTCTGTTGCCCAGGCTGGAGTGCAGTGGCACAATCTCAGCTCGCTGCAACCTCAGCCTCCAGAATTCAAGCGATTCTCCTGCCTCCACCTCCTGAGTAGCTGGGATTACAGGTGCCCGCCACCACACCCAGCTAATTTTTGTATTTTCAGTAGAGACAAGGTTTCACCATGTTGGCCAGGCTGGTGATGAATTTTTGGTTAGTGGGTTCAAATGTGCCTGACCAATGTGACCTGGCCTGCTAATTCTGCCTGCTCCCAGCTCTAGAGAGTCCCAGGAGAGGTTGGGAACACTGGAAAAGTGTTACTAGCTCCACGCTTGCTCTGGAAAGGAAGAAGTAGGAGATCTAGAAAACCTGCTTCTACAGCAATGCCAAAACCAAAGCCCACTTGGAATAGTTTGAGAAGAAAACAGGAAGTAAGGGTGATCAATGGAGATCAGTTTTCTTTTAGAAGGAGCGGAGTTGAACAGAAACTGAAGTGGGGTGCAGGGTAAACAAGGGTTTTTTATACAATGCAGATCACAGAATATGTTTGTATGTATGACACCAGGAGCTGCCTCAAAAAATTGTGGCTTCTATTTTCTCTTCGTAACAGGATTTTAAGAAAAGTTAACAAGAAAAATAATTTGCCCAAAAGAAATATATGTATGTTTGTGTGTATACATACACCTACTCACATATATATGCAAGTGCAACGGTGTGAAAGACTCTACATCTATATGTCACTTTCATATCCCTAGATTCAATGAAAATAGAACTTCTGCTGAAAACAAAATATTCTGGAAAAAAAAAAAAGCAGGTCAGTTTAAGTACAATTAAGCTCAAAAAAGTTTGAGTATTGTCTCAGTTGTGGAACGCAGTCCAGAGAAGGCACAAATTTGTAGAATATTCGCAGAAATGATGAGTATTTGAGATGTTTTATTTTGGTGCTTTCGTTTTCTATAATGAAATGAGGTAACAAATCCCTATTTGAGTCCTAGTATTCCAAAATAGCTAGCAAGAATAGAAAATCTGACAGTTGCTGAGAAAAAAGAAAAAAAAACAAACATGAAAATAGCCAAATCTGTCCAATCTTGTATTTATCCATTCAGGCTATAAATGGTGTTATTGTTGAAAAGAAGTTAAATTTTCTTCAGAGAAAAACTTTTTTGTGGAGAAAATGGCATTCATTGCTCACTAAATAAATGTATGCAACATTAATTTGATTCCCTTCTATTAATAACCAGTAAAAATATAATAGTGGATTATCATTCATTCTTTCATTCTACAAATACTTTTAGGTTCTAGCATGGGCTAGATCCAGGGTGCAACACTGATGAAAACAGGCTCCAGCAAAAATGAGATGTATTTCTGCCCTCAAAGTACCAATAATCTTCATCAATTAAAATTATTATGAAGAACACAAATAGGCAATTCACACAAGAATAACAAATTGTCTAGAAATGTATATAAAATACTCATCCTCTCTAGTAATCAATAAATGCAACTTTAAAATTGCAATAAGATACGTTTTTCATCAACCAACTTACAACAGACTTTCTAATAACAATATTTAGGGTTGGTGCATAAAAATAGGCCCTCTTATTAATTGTTAATTGGAACATTAATTAGCAACATTTTTCTAAGATATAATCTGGCAACAGGGATTAAAAGAATTAAAAGGTGTCATACTGTATAGCACGAACCCACTTCCAGGAAATTCAGCTGAAAACCTAGATTACTGAAGTCTTTATAAATAGAGGAATGAGAATGTTCACCACACCACTAGATATGTACCATGAAATGGAAGATTTATCAAAAAATATGGCACATTCTTATAGTACCATCTTACTAGTAAAAATTAGGTGGTAAAATAATACTGAATACATTAAGAACTCTATGGTATAGTTAAAAAAAGGGAAACAATTAAAATTGGGTATAGCATAATGTCATTATAAGTAATAAATGTGTATATATTGTAAAAACGTATATGTATGCATGTAGAAGAAAATACAGTTGTCCCCCCTTATCCACTAGGAATGTGTTCCAAGACCCCCAGTGAATGTCCAAAATCTTAAATAGTAGCAAATCCTGTAGACACTATTTTTTTCTATACATACCTGCTCATTATAAAATTTAATTTATAAATTAGGCACAATAAAATATACTGTAGTAAAATTTATGTGAAGGTTCTCTCTCTCCCTCTCTCTCTCAATATCTTATTGCACTGTACTCACCTATTTTCAAGCCACAGTTGACCAGAGGTAACTGAAACCTTAGAAAGCAAAATTGTAGGTAATGGAGGACTACTGTAAACTGTAAACAAAAAGGTGAAGTGAGTTACAAGAGAGAAGAAGTGTACAGGTCATTTAAATGTTCTTCTTCTTGTTTCCTTATATATTCTATATTTTTCGTACTGAACATGTAACACATCTTCAGTTAAAAAATAAACTTTAATTAAGCAACTTCAATCTCGCTATGGTTTGGACACAAACTTTGTGTGGTTTTTCAGATTTTATTGACTGCCTTCTATCTCTGTCTTAGTTGACTACTTGCCTTCATTGAATTGCTCTCTGCTCTTAAAGTTGGATGAAATACTATACATTACACTATGGGATTGGGCTTCCTGAGAAGCTACTGAGGAGCCAGATGAAAAATAAGTATGATTCATGTCACAACATTAAAAAAAAAAAAACTTGAAAAGACTATGTTAAGTGAAAGAAGTCAGTCACAAAAAGTCATCTATTGTATGATTCTTTTTATACAAAATGGCCAGAATGAAAAAATGTATAGGAACAGAAAAGTTAATGGTTGTCACAGCTCGGGGGAAAAAGAGAATGGGAGTGACAAGTAATGGACTTGGTGTTTCTTTTAAGGGTGATGAAAGCATTCTAAATTAGGAGATTTATACTTCCAAAATGGCAGTGTAGACACAGCTGGATTCACTCTCTAACACAGAAAACCAGAATATATATATATATACAACACTGAGATTATCACCAGACAGCAACCTGTTCAGAGATAGGCAATCTAAAATTATGTAAATTGAGACAAACACAAGTCAAAATGTGGGGGAGATGGAGTTAAAGTGTATGGTGGTTTCATTTTGTTTGTTTTTTTCTTTTTTTGTTTGCTTTTAATCTTTTTTGTAATCTAAGTTTTTATCTCTTTAAATAATTTATTATAAGATGTTTTATGTAACCCTATGGTAACTACAATGCAAAAACCTGTAATGGATACACTAAAAAATAAAAAGGAACAAATTAAGACATACTACAACTAAGAAAATTACATAGCCACAAGGGATGACAGTAAGAAAGGAAGAAAAGAAGAAAGGAGTTATAAAGCAACCAGAAAACCAGAAAAACAAATGGCAGTATTAAAAATGGCAGTACTAAGTCCTTACTTATCAATAATGACACTGAATGTAAATGAACTAAATTCTCCAATTAAAAGACATAGATGAACTTTTTTTCACATTTTTGTTGGCTGCTTATATGTCTTCTTTTGGAAGTCTCTATTTATGCCTTTGCCCACTTCTTAGTGGGATTATTTCTTTTTTGCTTGTTAGTTTAAGTTCCTTATATATTTTGGATATTAGGTTCCTCTCAGATGGATAGTTTGTGAATATTTTCTCCCATTCTGTAGGTTGTCTATTTACTCTGTTGATGGTTTCTTTTGCTGTGCATAAGCTCTTTAGTTTAATTAGGTCCCACTTGTTAATTTTTGGCTTTGTTGCAATTTCTTTTTGGTACTTGGTCACAAATTCTTTGCCAAGGCCAATTTTGGGAAGGGTATTTCCTAGGTTTTCCTTTAAAATTTTTATAGTTTGAGATCTTACATTTAAATCTTTAATTCGTCTTGCATTAATTTTTGTATGTGGTGAAAGGTAAGGGTCTAGTTTCGTTCTTCTGCACGTGGCTTTCCAGTTATCCCAGCACCATTTATTGAATAGGGAGTCCTTTCTCTGTGGCTTATGTTTTCCAGCCTTGTTGAACATCAGATGATTGTAGGTGTGTAGCTTTATTTCTGAGCTTTCTAATGGGTTCCATTGGTCTATGTGTTTGTTTGTGGACAAGTACCATGCTGTTAATCATCAGAGAAATGCAAATCAAAACCACAATGAGATACCATCTAACACCAGTCTGAACGGCTACTATTAAAAAGTGAAAAAGCAACAGATGTTGGCCACGCTGTAGAGAAAAGGGAAGGCTTATACACTGTTGGTGGGAATGTAAATTAGTTCAGCCTCTGCGGAAAGCAGTTTGGAGATTCCTCAAATAACTTACAACAAAACTTGAGGCCATTATATTAAGTGAAATAAGCCAAGCACAGAAAAAATAATTATTGCATGTTTAATCAAATATTGCATGTAATCACTCATGCCGGAACTGAAAAGGTGGATCTCATGAAGATGGAGAGTAGATTCTCATGAAGATAGAGAGTAAATTGGTGGCTACCAGAAGCCAGGAAGGGTGGGAGAGGAGAGAATAAAGAGAGATTGATTAATTGGTTACAAATACACAGTTAGATTGAAGAAAAAAGACTTGGTGTTCAATAGATCAGTAAAGTGACTGTAGTCAACACTAATCTATCATACATTTCAAAATAGCTAGAAGAGAATAATTTAAATGTTTCTAGCACAAAGAAAAGCTAAATATTTAATGTGATGGATATCCCAATTACCCTAATTTGATTATATGAATGTATCAAATTATCGCTTGTACCACAAAAATATGTACAGCTATTAAATGGCAATAGAAAATTAATTAATTAATTTTAAAAAGGAAAAGCTACAACTTGCATATTGTAATTTAAATAGTAAAACAAGATAATCATTAAACTAAAAAAAAAATTACATGGTGATGATGGTTGCAGAACTCTGTAAATAAAAACCATTGAATTCTACACTTTAAAATGGTGAATCTTGTGGTATGTAATTATACCTCATTAAAGCTCTTATTTAAAAAAAAGATTTGTTGTGAAGATCAAAGATGACAATCTATGTAAAATGTTGGACACAGTGCCTAGTACATAGTCAGCACTCAATAAATATTAGCTATTACTATTCTAGAGTAACTGAATTTAGGAAGCTTTGTGTGACTCTAAAGTCACTGGGAAAAAAATTGATGAGTCAACTGGCATTTGTAGAGAAGAAAATGATCACAAATCATGGTGTGTGGGGTCCTGTGTTCTACTGTGGCCATGGCAGCTTTGAAATCCCATCCTCCTAAGGCCAGTTGAATGGGGTATGTCTTGGTGACTGAGGGCAGGACAAGGATCATTGTTCAGACCTGGAACATTTCTGGCCTGTTTTGCCCAGGTATGGTTAGGAACTTTCCAATGCCCTAAGACTGAAGGAGACACATGCAGGCCTCACCAGAGACAATCTTGATGACAAGAAACCGTAAATGAGGGGAGAATTTCCCACTGAATATCAGATGTTTTAACCAGGGTTATGAACACAGTTTCTGGTACCAAGAGAGGAAAATGGGATTTAAGGAGAGAAGAACTACTTTAAAGCTGAGCTTTCTACACAATCTGGATCTATGTAATGCAATAAAAAGGCTTAATGTTTTTGCAGTATGTTCTGAAGGAGCCGCTTTACCATGGCAAGATGTTCTATTACATGCACAAGACCCTGAAGGTGCACACACTGGATTATTTACTGTTGGATGTGTTCTCTTACTGAATTTTCTCTTTTAAAAGAAGGAAGGACTGCATGAAGAAAGATCTGTAAAGGACTAAGAAAATCATTTAAAACATTTTTTTTGTCATAATTTGTGGGGTTTCTTTCCCTGACTTCTGAAGCTCTAAATTCACCCTTAACAAATGTGCTGTTGAATTCTGACATTAACAAAACCAAATCAATTTAAACCACTTGCCAGCAAAATAAAAACTAAATATTTGCTTAGCATTCCTAGCATTTCTTTCATTGTGAAAACAAAGAAAATATGGACAAATTAATTATTAATGGTACTCTATACAATAATTTAGTGCTAGTATTTATATTAGAAATGGGGTTTTCCCAAATAAAGTCTGTGTTTGACTGAATCAAAGATAAGCAAGATAATACAGTATGTTATAAAGAGTACCCTATAAATGTCAAAAGACCATAATAGTAAAAATATATTAGAATGATACTAACAATAATAAATAGTGCTAGCTTTCCAAAGATTCCTAACTGTCAATCCCCAAAACTGATTTTTGGAATTGATTTTAGGATAGGGTGGGGCAAAGCTGAGGGGAATTAGTGTTAAGGAGAAACTAGCAAGGATTTTTTTCTAAGAAAATCAAATAAGAATTAGATTTTGAGATTAAGTAGCCATTGTCCAGATGAAGAGGAAGATGGGGGGAAATTTTGCGTTTACAAGTGCATATGTGGTGGGGTGCAGTGGCTCACACCTTTAATACAAGTGTTTTGTGAGGCCGAGGTGGGAGAATCACTTGAGGCCAGGAGTTTAAGACCAGCCTGATCAACACAGCAAGATCCTGTCTCTACAAAAAAAATAATAGCCAGGCATGGTGGGGTGCACCTGTAATCTCAGCTACGTGAGAGGCTGGGGTGGGAGGACTGCTTGAGACTGGGAGGTCAACACTGCAGTGAGCCATGATCATGTCACTGTACTCCAGTCTGGATGACATAGCAAGTCCCCAAGTCAAAAAAAAAAAAAAAAAAAGTGCACATTGTTTATATGCACAGAGTAGCAAGAGAATATGCACAAAAAGGAATGCAAGTAGCCTCATTAGGAAAGTGTAGAAGAGAATAAATAGCTATGTTTAATTGTTCACTTTTTATTTTTGTGGATACATAGGTATATATATTTATGGGGTACATGAAGTATTTGGATACAGGCATGCAATGCTTAATAATCACATGCAATTGTCTCTTGGCCTCTTTTGCCACATTCTCTTAGACCTCTGTAAAAGTTATTATTAAAATGAAAAAAATGACATAATTTGATTGACGTCCTGGAAATATCACTTTGGTAGCAATATGAAGGAAGAACAGAAAGAACTAGAGTCAAGAAAAATTGAAGGCAAGGCAATCACTCATGGAGCGCTCATGGTAATACAGTTAGAAACAAGGGATAGAATTAAATCAGTGACTATAGAGATAGGAGAGGGCAGCTATGTCAAATGACACAATACAGTATGTGTCAGAAGTCAGACATGGAACTCTTTAGAACCATAAGTGGGAGCTTCGCGTGAGGAACAATACCGATAAAGAAGAGATGTGGCCACATCACCACATCCAACAACATGCTCCCACCTACAAAGCACAAAAGAGTGAAATATTTAAGACCAAACTAACAAACACTGTCTTTCCCTTCTTGCCCACACTTCCTTCTAAGTGAATCTACCTTTACCCTCATCGCCTTCTGAAATGAAGATTCTGTGTGGTCTTGCTTGTATCACAGCTGGGATAAGAGCTGTATACATTATTCAAGGTGGACCTATAGGCTACTTTTCTTTAGACTTTGTTCTAAGAAGTACAGAGGTTGGGGAGGTAGAGACTGTCATCGTTGGTCATATAGATTTAGAGCTGGAAGTCCTTTTTATCCATGAATATTTTGAGAGAAGCAGAAATAATAGGTTTAGGGAAAGAAGCATGAGAACCAGTAACTTGATGTTACAAGAAGAGACAAAGGTCCATGGAGACTAAGAGAAGCCAAAGTTGTTTCTGATTTTCCAGTTCCTAGTTTAGGCTCAGCTCTGTTCCTGGTAATTGAGTCCCTTGAATTTAGGCTCATCATTACTTGAGGTGGTGTGAATTGATATCTGTTTCTTTTTGTTTGTTTGTTTGATTGTTTTACTTTGCTTAATTTTTTACTTTTTATTTCTGTGGGTACATAGGTGTATATATTAATGCGGTACATGAGATATTTTTTGACACAGGCATGCAATGCATAATAATCACCTCATGGTAAATGGAATATCCATCCCCTTAATGTCTGTTTCTTGAAACCAAACCATTACTAATTCCAGCACAACCTGATAGATTGCAAAGCAGATGGCCTCTTCTAAGAAAAATTTAAAACTTGGTGTTTCTAGAGCCTTGCCAAGAAGCACTCACCATGGTCCCCCCGAGAAGCTATGTTCCAGCCAAATTTATAAATATCCAATACTTTGGCACCTAGTATGTAATGAAAGAGAGATGGGCCAGCCTGCCCCTGAGTTAAGAGTGGGTATTGCTAATCTTTCTAAGGCAGTCTAGTACAGTGGCCAAGAATGCATGTTCTGGATATTAGTCCTTCAGTGGATGTATAGTTTGCAAATATTTTCTCCCATTTTGTAGGTTGTCTGTTTACTGTATCGATAGTTTATTTTGCTGCTCAGAAATTCTTTAGTTTAATTAGGTCATATTTGTCCATTTTGGTTTTTTTTTGTTATTGTTCCTGGTGGTTTTTGTTTGTTTACAATTGCTTTTGAGGTCTTAATCATAAATATTTTGCCTAGGCCAATGTCCAGAAGAGTTTTCCCTAGGTTTTCTTCTAGAATGTTTATAATTTCAGTTCTTACATTTAAGTCTTTAATCCATCATGAGTTAATTTTTCTATATGATGAGTGCTAGGGGTCTAGTTTCATTCTTCTGCATATGGCTATCCAGTTTTTCCAGCACTATTTATTGAATAGGGTGTTTTTTTCTCCATTATGTATTTTTGTGGACTTATTGTCGATGATCAGTTGGTTGTACGTATGTGGCTTTTATTTCTGGGTTCTGTATTATGTTCCATTGATCTAGGTGCCTATTTTTATACCGGTACCATACTGCTTTGGTTACTTACAATAACCTTACTGTAGAATTTGAAGTCAGGTAATGTGATGCCTCTACCTTTGTTCTTTTTGCTCAGGATTTCTTTGGCTATTTGGGCTTTTTTTTTTTTTGTTCCATATGAGTTTTAAGATTGTTTTTTCTAATTCTTTATAAAATGGTATTGGTTATTTAATAGAAATTGCATTGGATCTGTATATTGCTTTGGGCAATATGATCATTTTAACAATACTGACTCTTCTAATCCATGAGCATGGGATGTTTTCCTATTCGTGTCATCTACAACTTCTTTCATCAGTATTTTGTAGTTCTTCTTGTAGAGATCTTTCACCCCCTTGGTTAAATGTCTTTCTAGGTATTTTTATACAAGGAACACAAACAACTCAACAAGAGAAAAACAAGTGACCCTATTAAAAAGTGAGCAAAGAACATGAACAGACATTTCTCAAAACAAGACACACAAGCAGCCAACAAACATGTGGAAAAAATGCTCAACATCACTAATCATCAGAGAAATACTAATTAAAACCAAATGAGTTATCATCTCACACCAGTCAGTATGACTATTAGTAAAAAGTTAAAAAACAGATGTTAGCAAGGATACAAAGAAAGGAGAATGCTTAGACACTGTTGGTGGGAATGTAAATTAGCACAATCTCTATGAAAAACAGTACGGAGGTTTTGCAAAGAGCTAAAAATAGAACTACCATTTGACCCAGCAATCCCATTAC
This sequence comes from Mandrillus leucophaeus, assembly GCF_000951045.1. Lineage (NCBI taxonomy): Eukaryota > Metazoa > Chordata > Mammalia > Primates > Cercopithecidae > Mandrillus > Mandrillus leucophaeus. The sequence goes on along the minus strand of NW_012104220.1, from coordinate 626,223 downwards.
TGTGTATCTACCCAAAGGAAAAGATATTGTACTCCTCTTGTATGTTTATGGCAGCACTATACACAATAGCAAAGTCATGGAATCAACCTGTATCCATCAATGGATTATGGGTTAAAGAAAATGTGGTACATATACACCATGGAATAGTACTCAGACATAAAAAAGAATAAAATAATATATTTTGCAGCAACATGAATGGAGCTGGAGGCCATTATCCCAAGTGAAATAACTCAGAAACAAAAAAATCAAATACCACATGTTCTCACCTGTAAGTAGGAGCTAAACAATGGGTACACATGGACATACAGAGGGAAATAATGGACACTGGGGACTCCAAAAGCAGGGAGGGTGAGATGAAGGTAAGGGTAAAAAATTTACCTATTCAGTCCAATAATCACTATTCAGGTGATGAAAACACTAGAAATCCAAACCATTATGCAATATATCCATGTAACAAACCTTCATATGTATCCTCTGAATCTATAAAAGTAAAATAACATAATGCAGGCTCTGATGACAAACTACCTCAATTTGCATCCTAGTTCTCCCTCTTGACTGCATGACCTTGGTCAAGTCATGTAATTCCTCTGTGCCTGAAGTTATTCATCTGAAAATGGGAATAACAATAGTATCTACCCCAAAAATTGTGTGAGGATGAAATTAGATCATGTATGTAAAGCAGGTAGATAGTTCTTTGTACATGTAAGTACTCAAGAAATGCTAATCATTATAATTTTTTATTATTACATTTACTCTCCATTTCTTATCACCCACCAAATCCTTTTAATTTTGTCTCCTAAATATCTGTCACATCTATGCAATTCTTTCCACCAAGATTACTACTATACTAGCCTAGGTTACTGGTAGTGCTCACCACAGTGGTTTACACTCACCAGTTATTCCTGGTTTCAGTGTTACCCACCTCAAATTAATCTATATACAAAACTAGAGTAATCCTCCTACAATTCAAATCAGTGAATGTCTCCCCTTCTTGAAAGCCTCAATGACTCCTCATTGGCCTCAGAATAAAGTCCTATCCCTTCACAGTACGTAAGGCCCTTCATGATGTGAATGATGCTTAGCTATTCAGCCTCATCTCTTGCCATTTATTCTCTCTGATACAGTTTCTACCCTTGGAGAGTTCTTCTGCAAGACCTTGCTACTCTTCCCTCTTTCTTCTCTTGCCTACCTTCCACTTACCATTGAGTTGTCACCTTAGATATCATTTCCTCTGAGAATGTCCTTTGATACCATAAGATTTGTCTTCATCCTCTACCACAGTGTAAGTAATTTAAGTTGAGTAAGGTATATCGTTCAACATTTTTGATGTTTAATATAGTGCTTGACACTATTTAAGTGAATGAATAGGTGGTTGGATGACCAAATGAATGTATGCAACTTTGTAGTGCATGAAACCAGTTGCAGTATGGGAAGTTATGTCTGGAGGGAGGTCACCAATGAAGCCAGGTTAATATATCTAAAACTGAGTTTTCAATCCAAGCAACAAGACAGAGTGAGGGCCAAGGAGGGGATCAAAGCAGGGAATCCAAAGAGCAAGCGTAAGAAAACACCAACGAAGGATCCATGAGGTGGAGTAAAGCAGCTCATGGTAACTTTTCATGGGATCCCTGAGCTGGCTTACACTGGCTTGTGTTCATTCAAAGGACCTCTAGTACAATAGACAATAAGCGATGAGAAGAGATTGAAGGATATTTAAGAGAAAAATGCATGATCAACTTCATTTTGGAGAAAAATTGCATTTTTTCAGTTTTATAGAAGGTGGTTTGCAGAAGCAAGATTGTTGGTAGGGATGCCAATTAAGAGATCATGTCAGTAACTAAGTGAGTAATAATGACAGTCTGAATGAAGACAGTAAGGATGAGAAAGGGGGGCAGATTAGGGCAACTATGACCAAACACATATTAGACATATTCAAAATATTATTAAGATTTAGTCTGCAGAGGGAGTTATAGAAACTAGTTTTAAAAGGCATAACAAACATATGAAAGTATAGGGTAATTTGTGAATCCCGTGAATTTTAAGTTTGGATTTGAGACAGGAGAAACCATCACCTCTTCAAGCTCGTGAAACTACAATATCAATATTTCAGGAAAAAAAAAAGACTCTAGATGAATTTGCAAACAAAGTTTTCCTAGACCCAAAGCAGGACTACGACACTGGGATCGATGCATTTAGTTTGTGTCTGTTTGCCCTAAGCCTTCCTACCAATCCCTTCCAACTCTCAGTTCCTGATGGCTATGGGCTCTTGTTTGAAGTGCAACAGCTCTGTCACCCATGTGGAGTGTGACCAAGATCATGAAAGCTGCCAGCTTTCCATTTCACTGAAGTTGGCATGCCTTTCATGCTTACTGACCACAGTGCTGCCATCGTGCCCTGGGTGAGGAGACACCTTCCCCTGGAAAGTGATCAGTAAAAGAAAAATGTGTTTCAGTTGTCTCTAAAAGCAGGGAGCTAATTCATCTTGCTCTGATGCCACTTTCCTTTTCCAATTTTTAAACAAATGATTTTTGACAGAAACACTAGTTGAAGTCTCATAGTTAAAATTCTTTCCCAAATTATCTAACACCTGTTGGGAAGATTATCTCAGACGTTTATGTAGTGAGACTTTAACATAAAACACCAAAGGATGCCTCGCACTTTCTGCTCTCTACTTGTCCTCTGTCCTATTGACCTCTCCTTTAAAAAAGAAAACAAAAAAGGTCTTGAGGCTAGAACAGAGGGTAATCACAGTTTTTGAGCCAGGGAAAGAAGGGTATTGAGAGGAGAAAGCATGCTAGGTGGCTGGAGCCCTCTGAGATGTCACAGGACCTCTGCGAGGTGAGAAGCCAAGCAGTGAGAGCTTGTGCTAACCTGCCTGACAGCCAAGGTCTTGTTCCTTTCAAAGTAATCTCCCCTGAGCACTCCAGGACAGGCTGGCTTAGGCAGACTCAATCCAATTTAATGGATGATTTGACAATGGAAAATTGAGGGAAGAAGGAAATGATACATGCCAGATATCAGTCCAGGCGAAGCTGAAAGGGTCTGATGCCTCCCATTCATTTACCAAGTGGGAAGTGCCTGGATGAGCAAGTGCTCAGTGTGGGGGCAAATTTTAGCAGAGTGTCTGGGGAGAAGAAATGTCCCTTTATCCTCTAGCCCTCTTGTATAGTATCCAGAATTTGAGGGGCACTGCTTGGAAAACCGACCGTCAGTCCATCTCTGCCCAATTTGACATTCTTCTTTTAGAATCTGCCTTTTCCCAGGTAGGTGTGGGAATATCCTTTTTTTTTTCTTTTTTTTTTTTTCTTTTCTTTTTTTTTTAGGCAGAGTCTTGCTCTGTTGCCCAGGCTGGGGTGCAATGGCACGATCTCAGCTCACTGCAACCTCTACCTCCCAGGCTCAAACGATTCTCGTGCCTCAGCCTCCTGAGTAGCTGGGATTACAGGCAAACACAACCACACCTAGCTAATTTTTGTATTTTTAGTAGAGATAGGGTTTCGCCAAATTGGCCAGGCTGGTTTCGAACTCCTGACTTCGGGTGGGGAATATCAGTATTTGTGGCCTCAGCTCTTATCTCTTCTCAGTACCAGATGTCTCTCTTGCATACTCTCCTCCTCCTCCTCCATTTCTGCTTATGCTTAGCACCATCCAGCTCTAATACGCAGTTGATAATTCCCAACTTCCATTAGTAACGAATGACCCTAATTTGGCAGCCTTGAAACCTCTATTCTCATGTATTCTTATAGGCATTCCTTCTGGGCGTATCACAACCCAGTGGACTCAAGCCGACTCCCTCCTTAAAGCATGTCCCTTACCGTCCACACTGGTTGGCATTCCAGTCTCTCAACCTATATTAGCATAAATAGAGATGGAAATGGATTAACTAGTTGTAGCTTTAACTGCTCTTTATCACTTCTATATGATTGCTCACTGCCATGCTACAGAGGTAGAACAGATGTTGGTGCTTCCTTTTAAGAACTAGATAGCCAGCCGGGCGCGGTGGCTCAAGCCTGTAATTCCAGCACTTTAGGAGGCCGAGACGGGCGGATCACGAGGTCAGGAGATCGAGACCATCCTGGCTAACATAGTGAAACCCCGTCTCTACTAAAAAATACAAAAAACTAGC
>NW_012104220.1:592837-621972 GCF_000951045.1 Mandrillus leucophaeus | reverse complement strand
CCGTCTCAAAAAAAAAAAAAAAAAAAAAAAAGAACTAGATAGCCTAGCGAAGGTCTGCATAGTATCCTGGGAAGCCTCAGGATTCATTTTAGAGGTCCTAATGACTCTTTCTTATGGTGCTTTAACATACTCATCTCGAACCTATTACTATATACCTCTGCTTTCACAACAGCATCAGAGGCCCTATTGATATTCTTTGTTGTGTTTCAGTGGCATCAACAGGAGGAGGATCTGATTTCCCTTCAGAAAGGCAATCATTCATCTTTTGCTATCCTAAGGCAGTGTTTGGCCAACTGCCTTCCCTATCGACAGTTGGATAGCTGATTAGAAATAGATCATTCCACAGCCTAGCTAGGAACCTACTCAAAAGGACAATTTCCCCATTCCCATTTATAGAATAGGTAATAACAATATCTAACATTGATGAGCACTTAATGTGTGCTAGAACAGCTAGATGGTTTGTACAAATTCTCTCATTTAATCCTCACAATTAAATAAATAAGTAGATATTTATTCCCAATTTAGACATAAAGAAACTAACCAGTTAAATAATTTCCCCAAGATAAGGGAATTAGAATAGGTCTCAAATATAAGTTGTATCCACTTTTACAGCTCAGTTATACTTCTCTAAAAGTATCCTTTCTGTTCCAGAAGACAGAGAGATGTTTTCCACACAGGCCTTTGCTTGTCCCTTTTCAGCCCAACTGTCATCCCTGATTTTGCACTCCTGATTTCCCACTCCAGTAAATTTTTCTCTATTCAATGCCAAAATTATCTCTGGGACTTTTTGTTACATATTTCCCAAGGAGATTTTGTCATGTTGTAAAGATCAGACTTTTCAATAAAGTTTCCAGTTTCCCAAAAGCAATGAGTCAGACCCAGAAATCATGTAAAGTGTCACTTCTACTTAGTGATCACTATTAGACAGTTTTCTATTTTGGTACCATATTTCACTCAGTTCCTGTTGCTTGTAACCCCAAAGAAAGAAACTTCTTTGAATTTTTGTTGTCGTTGTTACCTAGAGGATAGGAAGCTATTTCTGTTCACAAATAAAGAATGATATTTAATATCAGATTTAGCATGGTACAATTCAGCGACTATTATTTCTCTGTGTCTATGATATGCAAGACATGGTACTTGATGCTGGGCAGAATCCATAGAGGAAGAAAACACACCAGCTGAGTACCTGTGGGAAAAAATATACATCAAACATATTAATAGAAATCATCTTTTCTAGGTTGCTTCATGATAAGATATCAATTTACATACAAAAAAACTATGGCAAAATGTGCATGTTACACACTCACCAGAACACTGGTTCATTCTTTAAATTCTTTTATTTTTAATTATTATGGGTATAATAATGTGTATAACCACAGAAAGGTATAAGTATAAAGAGAAGTTAGGAAAAGTAATCCAAACTCAACATTGTAGTACAAATTTGCCTTTTCAAGTAAATAACATCAAATTTCTAACATAAACTCCTTCGTCACATCAGGCAAACACAAAAGCCTGTTAACAAATTATAGAGTTCTACTTAATCATATTATCTCACTTTAATTATATGTGATTTCTTACTAGTGATTGATTCTAAGTATTTTTTAAGTCACATTATTAATGGTCACAGTAATTTGAGTTCTAAACATCTCTTTTGAAAGATACATGAGGTATCAGCAGTCTCCACATTAGTCTCACCATTAAAACATATTTAATTAAATTTTGGGTTGCTTTAGAAAATATGAATACTTGAAAGTTACTAAATTGGCTTGAAGTTGCATTATGATTAACTGCAGGAATATTGATTATATGTCAGAACTCAAATCTAGTAATGATATAACCTTTCTGTAATATTAATAACCATATTCATAAATTCATTATATTTATATATGTAGAAAGTAACAAGACTTTTCTATAAAGAGAGTTACGACACGATCCCCAAGATTTAGCATTAAGTGGCTAAACAATGTACATAACAGTGTATAGTGTACCATCATTATTTAAATAAAAGGATATAGATACATATACTATGCATGATGTATATAAATACATAAATATATATACATCTTATATATTATATACATATTATTTATACCATGGCATTCAGTGAGACTTCTCTAATCATATTCTGAGTTGTTGTTTTTTATTTCTGAGAACTTCACTAGAAGCCCAGGTTCTCCTGCTTCAATTAGCACCTGTCTTGTGTTTCTCTGGTTTTAGGTGATTTTTCAAGCCTTTGTTTAGAGGCTTTCATCAGGAGACATCTGCTAAGCCTTAGCTACAGGGAATGAAATACTTTGCCATACTGAGAAGTGTCCCTTCCAACAACTCAGGCGCTAGAATCAATGCAAGAAAGCTCTCTCACGTCACTCTTCAAAACCTGAAGAAATCCTTCAGGGTGATAACACAGGCATCAGTAGGTGCTGAGGGGTGTTTGGCTGTTTACCCTCAAGGTTGTGATCTCCACTCGACTTACTCATTATTATGGGTCTTAGAGAAGTTGAGAGGGGTGTGGCTAGAGTCGCCTCAGGTGTCTGAAGGGCAAAGATAGGCTATCACCTGCTTTTGCTGAAAATTTAAAGATTATGTTATCTTCTGTGGCTAGACTCATATTTCACTCTCACAATTATCTAGTGATGGGAGAGGCATGGGAAATGTGGCTCGCATAAAGCCTTGGAGGGAGGCCGCCAAATGTGTGGGAAGAGGCAGTTGGAAGCGCAAAGACCTTGGAGAGGGCATGAAGTTAGGATAAAACTTGTTCATGCCACTCACTCATGTTGTGGCTCTCTTTGTACCTAGAGTTGAAATAGCTCCAGAATTTCTTATTCGGAAGGGCTTCATGGCAGCCATCTGCAGAAAGTGGATGGAGAGATGGATTTGTGCTAAAACTGCAATGGATAACAAGCCTAATGTTTTCACCTGTTTTTATATTTATGCTTGTATTTATGTTAAATGACTTGATATATTATCCTAGCAAGCACACAATTGTTATTAAGATTGGGTATTTATTTGGGGGTATAAGGCACCTGAGAGATTGTAGGAAGGATGAAAACCATTACCCAGTCACACTGGCATATCCACTAGGCAGTATGGCTTGCATACGCGTACAAGTAGGAATAGATCAGAGTAGAGCTGGCAGCAAGAGCTGTCACTTCTGAGGCAGCTGCCAGGTCACTGCACCTGCCAGGTGCAGGTAACTTGTTCTTCAAATGGAAATTTTCATCCTCAAGTGTAGAGCGGCCATAATGTCCCTTGATGTCATATCTAGAACAATACAGTTGAACCCTCAAAAGAGAGCAGGAAAAAACAGAGGGAGTGACCACATTTTCTGAAGTTGCTTCAACTAGATGAAATGTATCTATCTGTCATTACAGCTCTCACAGTGTCCACATACAACAAAAAATTATTTTCTATATAATTCTCAGCTTTAATTAGCTTTAATGCAGCATACTAATTTATATATCAAATTTATGTATCAGCTGTTCTTACCTCTCCTGTTTAGCAGATTATAATTCACTACATCAGAGATCAGCAGCTACCTTCCATCAGTTGATTGGCTGATGTTCAAAAATAGCTAACATCATAATCCCTAAAATGAGAAGGAGGCCTGTGAGTGTCTTAGGCTGGATTCCCCAAAAGCAGATCTAGCGACAAGGATTTGAGCACAAGTAGTTCATTTGGGTGGTAATCTTAGGAAGCCCCAGTAGAGAAATAGGGAAATAAAACGTAGAAGGGAAGGGACACCATGACATGTCCATTATAGCTGGCTGGCAGTTGAGGCTCATCCCCACTAGGCACTGCGAGGGACAACGAAGAGCATGCCTCAGAGTTATCCCCTGCTGAGGGACAAGGAGGCTGGGTTTTTAATCCCCTAACCCTCATCTGTCATGGGCTACAGGCTGCCCTCAGCGGCACTTCACACCTGTCAAGACAAAACACCAAGGAGGAGAATAGCAGTATCTGCAGTAGACACCATTGACCTGTAATGGAACAGTGGGAGTTGAACGAATATTGGCAGGCCACAACAGCATCTGCCATAGTAAGGGTCTCAGAATGGTCCAGCTGTTGTCAGCCCAATAATCCCAGAAGTGCAGCCTAGAGGAGAGTGGGTTAAGCAGCATTTAAAACTTCCGGGCCTCAATTGCAGCTTCCCCTTAATCTGGCCAGATAAGGAGCTGTTTCCATAAAATTCCCGTATATCATCTTCATGTTAAAGATTTAAAAAAAAAAAAAAACTAAAAATAAGATGTTAATTGGCTTCAGCTATGTGTGTCCAATCTCATTTTCTCACTGACAGTTTCGGTGGGGGCGGGGCATACATTATACCTGGGTACCTGAGAATGGGCTCTGGGGAGAAGCAGGCCAATGGGAAATCCTCATCCAAAAATGGAGTTTAGAGTTCACAAGTTCAAGCCAGAACGGTGAACATGTCTTAAAGCCCAACTATACACAAAATCAAAAGTGAAGGAGGTCAGTTAAGAAGTAAGGGCCAGGCGCAGTGGCTCACGCCTGTAATCCCAGCACTGTGGGAGGCCGAGGCAGGCGGATCACGAGGTCAGGAGATTGAGAACATCCCGGCTAACACGGTGAAACTCCGTCTCTACCAAAAATACAAAAAAATTAGCCGGGCATGGTGGCGGGCGCCTGTAGTCGCAGCTACTCGGGAGGCTGAGGCAGGAGAATGGCGTGAAACCGGGAGGCAGAGCTTGCAGTGAGCCGAGATCACACCACTGCACTCCAGCCTGGGTTACAGAGCAAGACTCCAGCTCAAAAAAAAAAAAAAAAAGAAGAAGTAAGGTCATGGCCGGGTGCAGTGGCTCACACCTGTAATCCCAGCACTTTGGGAGGCCAGGGCAGGTGGGTCACGAGGTCAGGAGTTCAAGACCAGCCTGACCAACATGGTGAAACCCTGTCTCTACAAAAATTAGCTGGGCATGGTGGTGGGCTCCTGTAATCCCAGCTACTGGGGAGGCTGAGGCAGGAGAGTCTCTTGAACTCGAGAGGTGAGATTGCAGTGAGCCGAGATTGTGCCATTGCACTCCAGCCTGGGTGACAAGAGGAAGACTCCCTAAAAAAAAAAAAAAAAAAAAAGTAAGGTCACCAAAGCCAATAGGTCTAAAGGCAGACCTAAAACTAGCTGCCTCAATCAAAGTAAAGTTAGATGCTACAACAAATAAACCCCCAGTTCTCGGTGGTGTAATGTGAGAAATATTTCTCCTTCATGTAAAATCCAATACTCTTCCCACATATGACTCATGTTCCTTCTGTCTGTGGCTGCATCATTTACAAGTGGCTTGGATCTGCTGGATCCTCTAATTCTGGCTGACAGATCAGAAAAATAGAGGGTGAAAGACTAAGTGTGAAAGTATTACATGACAGGTCTGGAAATGGCATGCATTTCTTTGGCCTGGAAACCACTGGCAACAACTTAGTCACACTTTCCTCACGTAAATGCAGGGGGACTGGGAAATATAGCTCCTGATTTAGAAGGAACTTCCTAGGAAACTCTCTATACTGCGGAAGGGGAGCATGCTCTGGTAGAGACTTAGCCATCTCTACTGCACAAGCCAAATCTAAACAGCTCAATGAGACAGGCATTACTGGAAGTGGAGCTCAGCAAGCTTGGACAAAATAAACCATGTGCCAATTCTTAAGCCAGCCAGAGACCAGATGCCTCTGGCATAGATACCCCTGCCAGTTAGGGCAAGATCCAGTTGATTAAGATACCGGAGTGGAATGAGCAATATAAGAAAACTGATCAATCAGAGAAAAAAATCCCAGGATGAAACCTAGGATATTTCCCCCTCTATTCCTCTCATCCAAAGATGGGCTGCCTGGCACAAAATTCAATCCGAATTTGAATTCTACTTAATATCACCAATAGAATTTTTCACTGGCCTTGTTCTGCATTCGGTGATAAAAGCAGCACACAATTATTTTCGATTGGACCAATGAGATTGTGCTGAGAAGTCTCTGAAGACTGTCTGCTGAGTGCCAGTTGTTAATGAATCCCATTTGTCTTTCTTGATTAAGTCTGCTATTACCCCCGTTTAGTCCTGTCACCAGCCCTTTAGCAAGAATTTTCATATCACTGTTTCGATGAGGAATTAGCCTATAAGAGCAGCACTCATCAATCAGGAGACAGTTTATTTAATACAGTTTACAGTTTATGAGTTCAAAAACTGTAGCCTCATACATTAGAAATGGATCACTGTCCTAGACAGACAATCAGGGGGTTCAGTTCACTTGACAGGCATGGAGAAATGACTTTGAATGTGAGATATGCACTTAGAGAAGGGCTGCAGTATCACGCGCCTGCAGCAGAGTATCAGGAGGCTTTCACTTCTGATTAGGAAATCCCCTTTGGTTTAAGCAAGTGCTTCATTTTAATACTTTACCATGCCTCCCTACAACACTGTGACCGGAAAATTCAAAATGAAGTTTTAGAATAGAATCACTTCTTTGTGATACCAAATCTTTTTTCTGGATTGCTATATCATTAAAACAGTTCGTGAAGAATATTTATCTCCTTGAAATCATAAAGAGCAAGATGTCCATGAAAATCTTCCTTTTGCAAAGAGTAGTGAGTGGCATTTCCATTGAGTCACCAAATGTAAAAAATTGCAGGAAAAAGGCCCTGGAGCTTTGGCGTTAGCTGTATAGCTACGTGACCGTACAAAATGGATGATTTTGGCCCCCAAGAGAATTTTAGGAAGCCCAAATTGGCAGAATTTGTTGGTTATTTGATTGTATCAAAGATTGTGGCTATTTTAAGTATTCTATTTCACATTATAAAGTATTGAACAAGCTAGACTTATGGAACTGCTTTCCATAATATTATTTCATTTGGGGCTATCATTTTAAATTAATTTTACCTATGACGCACATTATTTTCCAAATCAATACTTTACCAACACAGTGTCATTCGTATATATGGCTAAGCTTGGAGAGGCAATAATTAGCAGACATTGACTAGTCACCCTCAACTCTGTCCCCCAGTTACCCTTAAATCATAAATATTTTTTCTCAACTTTTTAATTTCAGATGTACATGTTTGCTACATGGATAAATTGCGTGTCCCTGACGTTTGTAATATAAATGATCCTGTCATCCAGGTAGTCAGCATAGTACCTGATAGGTGGTTTTTTGATCTTTCTTCCTCTCTCTGCCTTCCCCTCTAGTAGGCTCCAGCATTGTTTCCATCTTTATGTCCATGTGTATTCACTGTTGATCTCCTACTGATAAGTGAGAACATGCAGTATTTGGTTTTCTATTCCTGCATTAAATTTTAAATCTGAGGCTGGGTGCTGTAATCTCAGCACTTTGGGAGGCCGAAGTGGGCGAATCACGAGGTTAGGAGTTCAAGACCAGCCTGGCCAACATGGTGAAACCCCGGTTGTACTAAAAATACAAAAATTAACTGAGCGTGGTGGTGCGTGCCTGTAATCCCAGCTACTCAGGAGGCTGAGGCAGGAGAATGGCTTGAACCCGGGAGGCAGAGGTTGTGGTGAGCCGAGATCGCGCCATTGTCCCCTAGCCTGGGCAACAGGGTGAGACTGTCTCAAAAAAAAAAAAAAAATTATACTTTTCTTTTCAGAATGATATCTTTTATTTCTAGACTGAGGTACGTTATGCCGAAGTGTTGCATTTCTGTTGTTGGTTAAGAATTATTTCAGTCTTAACAACTACAGAAAGAACTGTTGGCTTTGCAAAATGCCCCACCTCCTGGGATGACTTTAAATGAAAAGAGTGTTCAGAATTCAATTACACAGTCATGATTACTGGTGAAAATATTCCTGTTCGTCCTCATGATTACAGCAATGTTCATGCCTGTTCATCCATTCTAACAGAAAACTGGTTCATAGGGCTCTCAGTCCAATCAGTTTGTCTCAGCATTATTAGCATGCTTTCCAGCTGCAAAGAAAAGACATGACCACCAGATAATTCTTTTTATGTGCGAACACGTAACAAGAATCCAAAGGAAACAAAATGGTGGTATAATGATGATACCTGTTGATGCCACTGTTATGATCCTTCTAGCAGAAGATAGTCCCATTGAGAAAATGAGCACTTTGATCATTCAGTCTTAGACTGGAAGTGACCTACAGGCAATGAAGACTACTTCCTTTTACTGCATTTTCACTGGTGTGCATTCTGGGCACATGTTGATCGCTGGTTCAGTCCAGGCAACTGACATACTTTTATTAGTCATACAGTATTAATGCAGGTGTCAGGAAACGTCAAATATAATTCGATTTTTTATTTTTATTTTTTAAGCTTTAGGAAAAGCTCCAGGTCCTCATGTATTGTGCAATAACAATGACTTCCTTGGCGATTTTGGTACGTTCATTGCCAGAAACGGATGTTGTAACAGGAAAAATTTTCATTAACTCCTGCCACTCAATGATTAATGCATGATAGGGCTATGAAATGAACTTATCAGTTACAGTGGGAATATAAATAAAGTGAGGGATCCAACATTACTTTAAAAGTCACCCCAACTGTTTATATTAGAATTCTATGCACTGTGATCCTAAGGTTAACAGCATGAATTAACATGCATCTTTAAAGGACTGTAATGAAAAATCACTGCGTATTTATTTAATACTTTATATCTGCTGTCAAGTTGTTTTGACATGGAAGATTTTCAAGTAACGTTGGCAGAGAGGTACAGTATGTTATCCTTATGGTGAAAATAAATTCATTTGTTGTATATAATTCCTCAATCTCTGAAGTAAAGGTACGAGTAATATAGGGTAAGAATGGTTTAATCGAGGTTTTATTTTGGAAGAAAAATGGCAGTGATTATTAAATTGCTGCATTCCATAATTTGTGCTTGTTATTTGTACATTAAAGATTTTTTCCAAGTAGGTAACACTTTGTTAACTTCCTGCTAGCCATCAGCATAAGCCCTACTGCCTAAACACTATTTCATTTATTTATATTTGGAAAACCCATAAACATTTGTGTATGCAATCTTGTTTCTTTGGTTATGTCAAGTTCGAATGTTAAAATACTTTTATTGAAAAACTTTTATTAAGTTTTGTCTTGTAAATTTTCTTTACTTGTTAAGTATCATCTTGTCCTTTAATCCTGTACCCAAAAATAGGAAATACATTTTTGACAGAAGTTTAACATTTTAACAAAAGAGTGTGGACATTTTAATTTTAAAATTCAGGCAAAAATCGCAATCAAATAGTACGTTTGCTTATTTGTCTCAAGCAACCATACAGGTTTTTCTGGAGGGTTTTGTTTTGTTGTTGTTGAAAACAGTCTGTTTATAACTAGATGAAATTTACTGTAGAAAAAAATTGTTGAAAGGTCCACGTGAGTTAATGATACTACAACTAAGTACTTTTTAAAAAGTGATTAATGTATTTTTCTAAATTACCTTTTCACATATGCAAAATCTGTTTCTACTACAATGTTATTTTTACTCATGCCTTATTGTTGCACTCTTTTTAAAATATCCTGCAGTGAATTTATGAATCAATTTGGGCTTAAAACTAAAAACCAGTTGGCTGAATCGTTTGAAATATGTACCCCAGTAAAACTATTCAATCAATAATTGGTAAATAATATTTTTAAATGGTTTTTAATCTGTATAGATGACATTTTGTAGCTTTGTACATGTTGTTAATTAAGGGCATATAATTTTACACTCTAAAATATAATTGCTGAACTCAGGGGTGGGTAGACTTCAAAAATATGTCTGCTATAGAAATAACTAGAAAAAACTAAAGCCGTGGCCAACCACCAAATTGTGGACACTGTCTATATACTGCTAGTTAACAATTGCCACTTTTAAAAAATTATAAACATTTTTGTTCTATCTTGACTAGATATACTTAAGTTCTCACAGTGATCTCCGTCAGTTTTATTAGCTGGCCTGTTCAACCAAGACAGAAAGTCTTTGAATTACTCATAGTTTTAAAATGCTTTTAACATGAAAAACTGCAGCTGCAAATGATGTATTTTCATATTTTACATAACTGCTCTACACTACTGTTTGACCTGATCTTTTCCTGGGGGTTAGAGAGGAATCTCTCTCCATATTACTGGTCCTCTTGCTAAAATGCTTTTATACAGAAATGACTGGTGACATTTATTCACCAAAGGAATTAATATACTGGGTCAAAGATTAACAATGCTATATTATAGAGTAATTGAGTTTTTAATAACAATATTTTAACATACCTCTCTCTCTCCATACAAATACCATAAAGTAAACTAAATGAAACAAAGGAAAGTAGAGGAAAACGAAATAATTTTGGTACATCTTATGGTTTAAAGAGAAGAAAATAAGATGAAATACCCTAAAATATAGGAGCACAAACATTCAAAATTCATAATCAGATTAACAACACTCTCTTGAATCTGGGAATCATTAAAAACTCTTTGCACTTAGATTTAATTTATATGTAAGTTACATTATTAAAAGTCATAAGGCATTTATCTGAGTCATTGCTCTGTAGAGGGCAATGAGTGAATGGCTTGTAATAATAAGAATATTTAGGCTGGGCATGGTGGCTCACAACTATAATCCCAGCACTTTGGGAGGCTGAGGTAGGTGGATCACTTGAGGTCAGGAGTTCCAGACCAGCCTGACCAACATGGAGAAACCCCATCTCTACTAAAAATACAAAATTACCCAGGTGTGGAGGTGCATGCCTGTGTCCCCAGCTACTCAGGAGGCTGAGGCAGGAGAATCACTTGAACCCAGGGGACAGAGGTTGAAGTGAGCTGAGATTGCGTTGTTGCACTCCAGCCTGGGCAACGAGAGCAAAACTCCATCTCAAAAAAAAAAAATCTCTGTGATGTATAATATATTGTTGAAAGACAACCAGAATATCAAGAAATGTATATAGGGATATGCTACTTGCCTCCTCCTTCCCTCATGGGGCACTATTTGCTTCATAGACCTACTGAATTAGACTTTCATACTTAGAAGATAATGTACACTCTTCTTTTTTATTTATTTGTTTTTAGGTCATTCTCCTGGTTTGCCAAATTCTGTTAAGATGGTGATACATTCACTTCCTTATTTATGCATGCTTAGATCATGAAAATGGTGTCCTTCCAATTTTTTTTTTTTTTTTGTCAAGTAGGGATTAATGCCATTTGTTTTAAAGAGAAAGATTGTTTTCAGTTTTTAAGATGGTTAAAAAAATACATTTTATAGTTGTTCTCTTAAGGAATTAATATTCACTTCTGAAGGACTTACTTGTAATATGTAATATGTAATTTATAATTTTAGCCAGCAGGGAAATAAAGCATTTTTAAGTCCCAGAATAAAGTGATGGAAATAACTTTTATATAGTCAAGAGTTCATCTGGAGATGGATCTTAATCCTTGTTGTTTAGACTAGGAATATCAATATTTGGTATAAAGTAACTAGAATAGTTTATTACTTTTTCCCTTATGAAATTTTAAATATATGTATATATATATATATCATTAGATTCCTGTGGTGGAAAATAATTTCTTCAGATTCTAAAACAGGTGTCTAGTGACTGCTTAATTATTTCCAAATTGCATCAAAGATGAATTGGTAAATAATGGATATGAGTAGTGATATGAAAATGGTTATGTAACTACATATTACTTGTTTCTGGTAATCAAGTCTTATTTTTTTTAAGCCTATTGTTTTTGAGAATTGAGATATTTAAAACTCATTATAACTTGTTCCTAAAAATAGAAGAAAAGAAGAGGTACTGTGTATTCAAAAAGTTGTTTAAATAAAGAATTCAGTGTCACAAAAAAAAAGAATTAATTTCAGTCTTTATTTAAATTGCTTTAGTTGTTTCACATAAAGAATATATGCTTATTGTAAAGAGGAAATCAAATGACATAGAAGTATGTGAAGTAAAAAGCCCAGTCTGTGTCAACTCTTCTTACCCACTCACCAAGTGTAAGCACTTTTAAGGTTGATGTGTATCCTTTCAATCACTTCTATGCATGTCTAAACACTACTTATAATGCGTAGCAAAAAATGAGATGATACAACATACGTTGTCCTATAACTTGCTTTATTTGTACAACATATATCATAAACAATCTTTCATTTCAATATATTCATATAAATCATGTTCTTCTTATTGGCTGCTAACTGGATGTACATACTTTACTAAGTTACTTCTCTATTGAAAGGCATTTAGGTGGTCTCCAACAGTTTTGGCTAAAACAAAAAATGCATTGGTCATTTTTGAACTTTTTCCCTTGATCATTTGTGTGCAGTTAAGATTTATGGAATAACAGGCTATGAATTTGTAAACTTTAAGTGCTACTGAGAAATTTCTCCCCAAGATAAAATAGAACTTAACACCTTATAAAATTCGGCTTTTTCCAAGCTGATGTTTGCAATACTTTGGAAAACGAAAAGAAGCAAATCAAAGAGTATATTCAGTTTTGAACCTACCTATCTGTTACTATCAGGATAAGTTAAGCTATGTTGCATAATAAATTATGCTAATAATTGCATAATAAATTATATGCTATGTTGCATATAAATAAATTAACCTGGAAAAACCTGGTCTAACATAATGATTAATTTTTTACTTATACTCTATGTATGTTTCAGGTTAGCAATGGTCTTCATTCTGCATAGTCCCTTGGGAACTCAAGATGATAGAGCCTCATCTTTTAGTTGCATATTCTAGAACACATGGTTTCCTCAGTCACTATGGCAGGAGAAGAGTGACTAGAGAATTGTGCATGGACATATTTGGTTCTATACTAGCACTACAAAATAAGCTCACATTTTCTTTAGTTAAAAAATTGTAACTCTGAAGCCTTCTGGCCAGGGGCTGTTGTCTTTAGCAGCACTACCTCCATGCCAGCAGTGGATCATTAGTATTTCTGATACTAATGCTGAAACTCTGCACTGTGCAAAAATGGAAACTGAATTGGCCATCTTCTTTGGCTGGTCCTATTCTTGTCTCTTGCTACCACCATCACTGACCTCAGTCAATTTACCTGGGCCTCTAGTCATTTCTCTAGAAATGAGATAATATACACCCTCTCTCAAAATCACATTCAGAAAGGTTTTTGGTAGCAACCTAGTTATTGTCATTCTTTAGAAATAAAGCACTTTCAGTTCAATTCACAGGGTGACTTGGCTAGTAGAGGGTTCTAGCCACATTCCCTTCCAGAGTTCTATGATCTACAGATAAGCCTACAAACCACCCCATCCATTATGGTGAGTTCTCTGTTAGGGCTATTACCCCCTTTCTGCCTCTAACATTAATTAGTCTGGCAGACAACCTCAAAGGAAAAATTAGAGGCAATATACCTGTCCTTTTCCCTGAATACTAATAGATGTAAGTGAAAGAGCATGGTCTCCCTCCATCCTACATCCTCCAAAGACCAAGTGGTTAAATGTATTGTTGTTAATATAAAAAAAATCCTTCTTATTTTTTTCTCTCATTAACACTGGTTTCTGCACATATGCAGAAGCCGACCACTGTTACTATGAATGGAAATCTTTAGACAGTATTTCATAAGCATCTTCATTGTATGCAAATAAATAGAGACAGAATACGATAATATTTCAGGTCAAGAAATATGAAATTTTAAAAATTAAATAAATAAAAATAAAAAATAGGAAATTGATAAAAATCTTGATTGACTAGTTTTAAATAACCCTAAGAATTATTTTTTATTTTTAATATCTCTTCAATTTTATGTTTAAAAATGGTACACCTGGCTGATCTCAAACTTTATTGTTCCTCATATATCCCGTTACAATATATTGGATGACTTGTTTTCTAAAAAGCTTTCCTAAATTGTCTGATACATTTCAAAGTCAGAAGTGAGCATAAAATTCATAACCAGATTTGGTCCAATAATTTATGCTTGTGTAGAGACTTATCGCTATTTAAACAAAAGGAAAAAATGGAAACTCTTTAAAGAGCAAACAGTAGGTTAAAATAAGTCTGGCTTTTCTCCCAGTAAGAAATTTCTGAAAATTCCTGTTGTTGGCCAGGTTGTGCTGCAGATGTTCAGACTTACAACAGAGATTTCTTAAGACGGATGCCAAAAATTTGGTGTGAAAGAAAAAGTGAGATTTACACTCAAACAGCCCAAGGATTCCTCATCATCCAGGATTCTGTGTGGTTGTATTATTTCATTACGTCTCCTGAAAATTTATTCAAAAACAATTCTTAGAAGATATTAGATGTCTCATTCAGTGCTTGGCATTAACTTACTAAAAAAATATATATACCAAAAATTGTGAGTGCTGCCTTCAAGAAGCTCACACTTGTTTAGAAACAACCACAGTGAACTAGTTTAAAAAACAAAAATAAAAAAGTAAAAGGAATAGGTCTCCCAAGAATAAGCCCTGACCTTTTCAATACTACTTCCATGGCAGATGTTCCTTCCAGCTGTGAATGTTGGTATTGATCATTATGAGAACATGGCACTGAATATAGGTCAGTGGCAGGATTTGTTGCCACATCAGGAGATAAATGACTTGCTGGACAGAGTCTGATCGAGGTAGAATGGATTGTGAAAACTCTCATGCTGGGCTGCACATAAGGTTTTGAAACTAGAAAGCAGATAAAACAAGGCAGGCAGAGAGACAGGGCAAATAGCAGGGATTACAGAGGGCACATAGCAGGTAAGGCGAGCACACAATACAGTTTTCTGACAGCAGCTGAATTTCCAGTGGGGCCCGGGGACCCACTGATCTTTCTCACTGATTTATTCATTAGGTGGAAAAAATGTGGGTTAAGCTCTAAGACTTCAAATTTGTTCAGATACTAGACATGGAATATTCAGATTATAGATTCTTAACCAAGCTACAAAATCTAGTCATTGAGTCAGTGTGGTTTCACCAGTCTTTTCCTTCTTTCCCTGTAGGAACTTCCAATTGCTTCCTGAAGCCAAAACTAACAAGGTCTGCCCGTGAAATATTAATGCTAAAACAGCCCAACATAGGGACAAGCACAGTAGATGGAAAGTCAGAAATCTTGGGTGCTAATTTGTGTTCTGTTTGTAATTAGCAATATAATGTAACCAATATCACTTAACATTTTTGGGTCTCAGTTTTCTCATCTTTAAAATGAGAGACTCTGAGATTATCCCAGTTCTAATATTTCTGCTAATTTCTGTGGTTCTATTTTACCTATTTCACCTGTCAGCAAATAAAAAGCAAATTTTACTTGCTGGTACTGATACATTTTTACTACTTACATTTTGTGAATATTTGATAGTGAATGGATTAGAAAAATGACAGTTGCAGAAGATTTGTTATTGGCGTTATTGGAATATCATTACTAAATCTAGAGCTCTTACCAAAGCAAACTGACAGTTACTTCTAAGTCTTCCTTTTGGAATTACTCACAAATGAACACATTCTTGTTTAATAGAAAACAAGGACATTTTAATTGCCTGAGCTAGATACTTCTATTTGTTTTATGTCTGCAGTCAGAACCAGACCCTTGTGGATAATGTTAAAAGATGGATATTCTTGTCCCTGAGCTTTCTTCTTTTTTGTGTAAATTATAACAATTGCTTCGGGGATTGGGCATTTGGACAAGCCATAAAATAATCAACATTTTAATGCTGTTTTGTGGCAACCCAGGACTCTTTGAATTAGTGGCTAGATTAACCATTCACAGGTGTAAGCATTCCATTCCTACCTGGCTTTAATAGTCCTGGTCATTGGAGGAATAAATTTTTTTGGTTAGTTTGAAGGCTTATCAAAATAATTTCTTGAATGTGAATAAGTGACTCCAGCACTGATAACTAGGTTTTCCTTAAGTCTAATGCTATTTCTGCACTCCTCAAAATAACAGTAGAAAAGTGACTCATTTATCATCCTTTACTATAAAAGAACTATTCCAAACAGAAATCATTTAGCTGCATTTGCCAAATTGTGTGTGAATGTTTATGTATATTTCTAACCAGTCTTAAGTCTGTTTTTACAATAAAACTTTTCAGGCAGGTGTTAAAAACCATATTTCAATAAAACTACCTTCAGAAACTACCTGCAAACACATGCTATAGCTCATTTAAACAACAAATATGTTGGGTTTGGTTTTGGTCACTGTTTTGGAGTTTCAAATCAAGTCTCCAATAAGGGAGGCCCCAGCTCAACATTAAGTTGATTCGTTTCTTTCCATCTCTCTTTTGTCTTAATTATTTTAAATCTATTCTGCCACTTCGACATTTCAAACTCAACTGTTTTATAACTGTGAAATATTGTCGCAATATATTATGCTAATGGGCCTAATTAATTCCCAGGGAAACTTTCCTGTGGACTGTGATATGTGTATGATAAAACCACCAGTTCTCAATGAAACTTGATGTTTCAAACTTGATGTTTGTAACTGCTGCTGTATAATTTGTTTTCCTATGTCAGAAAGCTAGTGAGCATATTTTAATGGCCCCAATGCATCTTTGTTCTTCATCAGACTGCTGTTTACTGGAGTGTATGACCTGCTTACCATCCAGGCAAATATAAGGCACTCAGTAATTAATTATTATGGCGGTGAGTCTGTCTGGAGAAGAAATGACTATTGAGAGTAAGAAAATCCTAGTCAAGTACCCTGCCCACTCTGATTTCCCACCTTGAGGGACTCAAAATGCAGAAATTTTTGGAGAGATATAGCAAAGTGGAGAAGCCCCTGATAATTCAATTTGAAATTCTTTATAATAAATACTTCTTATTCCCAGAAGTATAATCCAAACTGTGATTCTCAGCATTGCCAATTCCTACTGCACTCCAGGAAAGATATCAGATGACTAAGTCTGCAGGGCTAATGATACTTTGAAAAACAAATGCTCTAGTTGGATCTGAGAAGCTGTAGAAAATGGGTAGCATAAATTCTCTCAAGAATATAATGAGCTCTAAGTCTTCCAAAGACTGCAGCCCAATGTGGCCAAAACTTGACTGGACTGAGTTCCGGGAGACGGTTTGAATCTTGGCTCTGGTATTCAAGGAATATAGAGCGTTTAATCTTTTTAGCTTTACCTTTCTAAGCTTGACAAACAATATCTACCTCCAAAGGCTGTTAATGAGCTACCAAGCAAAAGCTTAACAACTTATGATACAAAGTAGGCACTTGATGTATGTTTTTTCCATCTTCTCCAAAAGCCTTTTCAGCTCCTCCACTTCAAAGCGTCTGTCCTTTCTTTGGGTTTAGCAGAATTTCTTTTCTGCACATTGCATTTTAGCACACAATCAGGCACTGCCTGATAGCGACAGTCCTTTATTTTAGGTGACTGTATATTTTCTTCCTGAAAACAAGCTAATTTCTTTGAATTCAAGTGTCCCATGTTATCCTTTTCTGGCCTGCCCCCAACTCATCCCCACAACAATATCTGGTACAGCTTGCTGATAAATACTAGTGGAACTGAACTAAAAATATTTGTCATCCTTTTCTCCTCCTCTTGATAGTTTTTACTATTAATTAATGCCTGCAATTATGGCCCACATTAAGTTTGAAAATACATGGTATACCCTTGTATAATTATAAATTGTAGACAATTGAGTATCACTAAATTAAAACAGCAGCTATATATTTGGAAACAATTTCATAAATAGCTTAGGGCACTATTAATGACCTATGGAGCAGCCAACAGCAGTGGCACAATTACTGCCTTCTCAATAGACTTTCTTTTTTTATTTTTTATTTTTTTATTTCAATAGGTTTTTGGGGAACACGTGGTGTTTAGTTACATGAATAAGTTCTTTAGTGGTGACTTCCAAGTTTTTGGTGCACCCATCACCCCCAAGCAGTGAACACTGTACCCAGTGTGTAGTCTGTTATCCCTCACCACCGCCCACCCTTTCCCCCAAGTCCCCAAAGTCCAATGAATCATTCTTATACCTTTGTGTCCTCATAGTTTAGCTCTCACATATGAGTGAGAACATACAATGTTTGGTTTTCCATTCCTGAGTTACCTCACTTACAATAATACTCTCCAATTCCATCCAGGTTGCTGCAAATGCCATTAATTAATTCATTCCTTTTAATGGCTAAGTAGTGTGTATATACACACACACACACACATATATGTATCTCACATTTTCTTTATCTGCTCAGTGATTGATGGGCATTTTGGCTTGTTCCATATTTTTGCACTTGCAATTTGTGCTGCTATAAACATGCGTGTGCAAGTATCTTTTTCATGACTTCTTTTCCTCTTGGTAGATACGCAGTAGTGGGATTGCTGGATCAAACAGTAGATCTACTTTTAGTTCTTTAAGGAATTGCCACACTATTTTCCATAATAGTTGTACTAGTTTACATTCCCACCAACAGGGTAAAAGTGCTCCCTTTTCAGTGCATAGACACCAACTTGTATTATTTTTTGTTTTTTTGATTATGGTCATTCTTGCACGAGTAAAGTGGTATTGCATTGTGGTTTTGAATTGCATTTCTCTGATAATTAGTGATGTTCAGCATTTTTCCATATGCTTGTTTGCCATTTGTTTATCTTATTTTGAGGATTGTCTACTTATGTCCTTAGTCCACGTTTTCATGGGATTGTTTGTTTTTTCTTGCTGAGTTGTTTGAGTTATTTGTAGATTCTGGGTATTAGTTCTTTGTCGGATGTATAGATTGTGCAGATTTTCTTTCACTCTGTGAGTTGTCTGTTAACTCTGCTAATTATTTCTTTTGCTGTGCAGAAGCTCTTTAGTTTAATTAAGTCCCATCTATTTATGTTGGTTTTTGTTGCATTTGCTTTTGGGTTCGTGGTCATGAAGTCTTTGTCTAAGCCAATGTCTAAAAGTGTTTTTCCTATTTTATCTTCTAGAATCTTTATGGTTTCAGGTCTTAGATTTAAGCCTTTGATCCATCTTGAGTTGATTTTTGTATAAGGTGAGAGGTGAGAACCCAGTTTCGTTCCTCTACATCTGGCTTGCCAATTATACCAGCACCATTGGTTGAATAGGATTTCCTTTCCCCACTTCATGTTTTTGTTTCCTTTGTCAAAGATCAGTTGGCTGTAAATATTTCACTTTATTTCAGGATTCTGTATTCTGTTACATTGGTCTATGTGCATATTTTCATATCAGTTACATGCTATTATGGTGACTACAACTTTATAGTATAGTTTGAAGTCAGGTACTGTGATGCCTCCAGATTTGTTCCTTTTACTTAGTCTTGCTTTGGCTATTAGGGCTCTCTTTTGGTTCCATATGAATTTTAGGATTGTTATTTATAGCTTTGTGACAAATGATGGTGGTATTTTTATGGGAATTGCATTGAATTTGTAGATTGCTTTTGGCAGTATGGCCATTTTCACTATATTGATTCTATCCACCCATGAGCACAAGATGTGTTTCCATTTGTTTGTGATTCCATATGATTTTCTTCAGCAGTGTTTTATAGTTTTCCTTATAGAGGTCTTTCACATCCTTGGTTAGGTATATTCTTAAGTATTTTTTTTTTTTTGCAGCTATTGTGAAAGGGGTCGAGTTCTTGATTTGACTCTCAGCATGGTCGCTGTTGGTGTATAGCAGAGCTACTAATCTGTGTACATTAATTTTGCATTCTGAAACTTCACTGAATTCATTTACCAGTTCCAGGAGCTTTTTGGATGAGTCTTTAGGGTTTTCTAGGTATACAATCATATCATCAGCAAACAGTGACAGTTTGACTTCCTCTTTATGGATTTGGATCCCCTTTATTTCTTTCCCTTGTCTGATCGCTCTGGCTAGGACTTCCAGCACTATGTTGAATAGAAGTGGTTAAATTGGGCATCCTTGTCTTGTTCCAGTTCTTGGAGGGGATGCTTTCGACTTTTCCCCATTCAGTATAATGTTGGCTGTGGGTTTGTCATAGATGGCATTTATTACCTTAAGGATATGTCCCTTCTATTCTTATTTTGTTGAGGATTTTAATCATAAAGGCATGCTGGATTTTGACAAACAGTCTTTCTGTGTCTATTGAGATGATCATGTGATGTTTAAAAAATTTTTTTGTTTCTGTTGTCTATCACATTTATTGACTTGCATATGTTTAACCATCCCCGTGTCCCTGGTAAGAAACCCACTTGATCATCTTTTTGATATGTTGTCGGATTCAGCTTGCTAGTATTTTGTTGGGGATTTTTGCATGAATGTTCATCAGGGATATTGGTCTATAGTTTTCTTTTTTTTGTTTTGTCCTTCCTTGGTTTTGGTATTAGGGTGATACTGACTTTGCAGAATGATTTAGGGAGGATTCCTTCTTTCTCTATCCTTCGGAATAGTGTCAGTAGGATTGGTACGAATTCTTTGAACGTCTGATAGAATTTAGCTGTGAATCTGTCTGGTCCTGGACTTCTTTTTGTTGGTAAGTTTTTATTACCCTTTCAATCTCACTGCTTGTTATTGGTCTGTTCAGAGATTCAGATATCTTCCTGGTTTAATCTAGGAGGGTTGTATATTTCCTGGAATATATCCATCTCCTCTAGGTTTTCTATTTTGTGTGCAAAAATGTATTCATAGTAGCCTTGGATAATCTTTTGTATTTCTGTGATACCAGTTGTACTATCTCCCATTTTGTTTCTAATTGAGCTTATTTGGATCATCTCTCTTCTTGGCTAATCTCGCTAATGGTCTATCAATTTTATCTGTCTGTTCAAAGAATCAGCTTTTTGTTTCATTTAGCTTTTGTACTGTTCTGTTTCAATTTCATTTAGTTCTGCTCTGATCTTTATTATTTCTTTTCTTCTCTTAGGTTTGGGTTTGGATTGTTCTTGTTTCTCCAGTTTTGTGAGGTATAACTACAAATTGTCTATTTGTGCTCTTTCAGACTTTTTCATGTAGACATTTAATCCTACGAGCTTTCCTCTTAGCACCACTTTTGCTGTATCCCAGAGGATTTGATAGGTTGTGTCATTATTATTGTTCAGTTCGAAGAATCTTTTTTTTTCCATCTTAATTACATTGTTGATGCAATTATCATTCAGGAGCAGGTTATTTAATTTCCATGTGTTTGCCTGGTTTTGAGGGTTCCTTTTGGAGTTGATTTCCAATTTTATTACACTGTGATCTGAGAGGGTACTTGATATAATTTTGATTTTCTTGAATTTACTGAGACTTGTTTTGTGGCCTATTATATGGTCTATCTTGGAGAAACTTCCATGTGCTGATGACTAGAATGTATGTTCTGCAATTGTTAAGTATAATGTTCTATAAATATCTGTTAAGTCATTTGTTGTAGGGTATAGTTTAAGTCCACTGTTTCTTTGTTGACTTTCTGTCTTGATGACCTGTCCAGTGCTGTTAGTGGAGTATTAAAGTCCCCCACTTATTATTGTGTTGCCATCTATCTCATTTCTTAGGTCTAACAGTAATTGTTTTATAAATTTGGGAGCTCCAATGTTAAGTGCATATATATTTAGAATTGTGATATTTTCCTGTTGGACTAGTTCTTTTACCATTATATAGTATCTCTCTTTGTCTTTTTAAACTGCTATTGCTTTAAAGTTTGTTTTGTCTTATATAAGAATAGCTACTCCTGCTTGCTTTTGGTGTCCATTTGCATGGAATGTCTTTTTCCACCCCTTTACCTTAAGTTTATGTGAGTCTTTACATGTTAGGCAAATCTCCTGAAGACAGCAGAAACTTGATTGGTGAATTTTTATTCATTCTGCCATTCTTTATCTTTTAAGTGTAGCATTTAGGATATTTACATTCAAT
This sequence comes from Mandrillus leucophaeus, assembly GCF_000951045.1. Lineage (NCBI taxonomy): Eukaryota > Metazoa > Chordata > Mammalia > Primates > Cercopithecidae > Mandrillus > Mandrillus leucophaeus. The sequence continues at coordinate 600,332 of NW_012104220.1, read as the reverse complement.
GTCAATATTGTGATGTGAGATATTTTTCTCTTCATCGTGCCACTTTTTGCCTTAATACCTTGTGGGGTTTTTTAAATTGTGTTGTTACATAGGTCCTGTGAGATTTATGCTATAAGGAGGCCCTATTTTGGTGTATTTTGAGGAATTCCTTCAAAATTTAGAGCTTCTTTTAACAGTTCTTGTAGTGATGGCTTTGTAGTGGCAAATTCTCTCAGCATTTGTTTGTCTGAAAAAGACTGTATCTTTCCTTCATTTATGAAGCTTAGTTTGGCTGGATGCAAAATTCTTGACTCATAATTGTTTTGTTTAAGAGGGCTAAAAGTAGGACTCCAGTCCCTTCAAGCTTATAGGGTTTCTGCTTAGAAATCTGCTATTAATCTGACAGGTTTTTTCATTGTAGGCTACCTGTTGTTTTTGCCTCACACCTCTTAAGATTCTTTCCTTTATCTTGACTTTAGATAACCTGATGACTATGTGTCTAGGCAACGATCTTTTTGTAATGAATTTCCCAGGTGTTCTTTGAGCTTCTTGTATTTGGATGTTTAGCTTGCTAGCAAGGCTAGGGAAGGTTTCCTCAATTATTCACTCAAATATGTTTTGCAAACTTTTAGATTTCTGTTCTTCCTCAGGAACACCAATTATTCTTAGATTTGGATGTTTAACATAGTCCCAAACTTCTTGGAGGCTTTGTTCATTATTTTTCATTATTTTTTTCTTTGTCTTTAATGGATTGAGTTAATTTGAAAGCCTTGTCTTCAAAACCTGAAGTTCTTTCTTCTACTTGTTGGATTCTATTGCTGAGACTTTCCAATGCAAATTTTGCATTTTTCTAACTATGTTTTTAATTTCCAGAAGTTGTTTTTTTAATTGATGTTGTCTATTTCACTGAATAATTATTCTTTCATATCCTGTATCATGTTTTTTATTTCTTTAAGTTGGACTTAACCTTTCTCTCGTGCTTCTTTGATTAGCTTAATAATTGACCTCCTAATCCTTTTTCTGGCAATTCAGAAATTTCATCTTGGCTTGGATCCACTCATTCCTGGTGAGCTGGTATGATCTTTTGGGGGTGGTAAGGAACCTTGTTTTGTCATATTACCAGAATTGTTTTTCTGGTTCTTTCTCATTTCGGTAGAGTATGCCAGAGGGAAGATCTGGGACTCAAGCACTGCTGTTCAGATTCTTTTGTCCTGTGAGGTGTTCCGCTGATGTGGTGTTCTCTCTCCTCCCCTAGGATTGGGGCTTCCTGGGAGCCAAACTATAGTGATTGATTTTTCTTCTGGGTCTAGCCATCCAGTGGAGCTACTGGTTCCAGCCTGGTACTGGGAAGTGTCTGCAGAGTCCTGTGATGTTATTTGTCTTCAGGTCTTGCAGCCGTGGATACCAGTACCTGCTCTGGTGGAGGTAGCAGGGGAATGAGGTGGACTCTGTGAGGATCCTTGATTGTGTTTTTGTTTAGTGTGCTGGTTTCGTGTTGGTTGGCCTCCAGCCAGGAGGTGATGCTTTCAAGACTGCATAAGCTGTGGTCAGTTTTTCAGCGTCTCAGCGAGCCTGCAGGGGTGATTCAGTTCCTTCAAAGGTTCTGTGGATTCTCCTGGTATGTTCCTGCAGTCGTTCTTGGAGCAAAATTCACATTGTGAGTCTCCACACTCTGCTCTCTTTGTCCAAGGGGAGCAGCAACCTAGTCCAGCCTCCTATCTGCCATCTTAATCTTCAGTAGACTTTCTACAAAGCCAAACATTCTCTTTGCTCTTTATTCAAAAGGTTACTCAATTTTTCTAGATGGGTTAACAGACCTACCTAAAAAGATGACAGTGTGTATGTGGTACCAGGGCTGCTGCTAACTTATTTTAAAAAATTCCCCCAAGACCGTTTTCTACTACACATCCCATAATGCCAACACATTTGGGTACTCTGACACCAAACAGCAGTACTGAAACCAGGCCCTGGAGTTTAGGATACTGACTCTGAGTTGGACACCTAAGTTATGTGCAACATGTTGGCTTAGTCTGGACACCAACAAACTGGACCCACATTTGGGCAGGCTAGTAGCAGGGCCAGTTAGGGATTATTTCAAGAATGGGTCTACCAACATAAGAGGTTCCCACTCCCAACACTCGGCAAACATCACCAACAATCTCCACATTTCCAATTCGAATAGACACTTCAGTTCTAATCCTACCCTAACAGAGATGGCTATCCATCAGAAATGTGTGCCCCATCTCGCAAATTTAGATTTGTTTCTGTGAAGTGGCTGCCAGCCAAGGACTACATATCTCAGCCTCCCTGCCTCCCTTGCATCTAGAGGACCCATGTGTTTGTTAGTCCTCTCCTATAGAATTTGTGTGAAAGTAATGTGTGATACCTCAGGCCAATGTGGTTAAGAAGCAAGTGTGCATCATCTTCACTTTACCCATCTGCTAGACGGATAGCAAGAATTCCAAGAAGCTAGGGGATGGCCAAGCCATATAATGGATAGAGTCTGCATCTTTGAATTATCGGGGGAGGAAAGCTGACTGATAATCAGAATTATTCAACTTGAATAATTAGGGTTAATAACTTAGTGTGTTATGTTACAAAACTTTGGGTATTTGTTACAGCCCCCTATGTTACCCTAATTAATATATGTATTAATTAATATGGTAATTAATACCTCCCTGTTGCGTTTTACACTGTTGATTGTGTCTTCCTTGACATTTGCTACTACCTGTAGTGACTGTATCCTTTTTGACCACTTACCCCACACCAATCTTGTACCTTGAATCCTTTTTCTCTGCCTCTCTTTTAAAGTTGGCATTCTCCATCCTTTGTCCGCTGCCTGCATTGCTCCTCCTACACAATCCCATTACAACTTTAAAGTGTATTGTTCACCTCCGAATTTTATCACTTGCCTAATTTTTAGCCTGTAATTTTTTCCTATCCTTCCTGTAACCCCAATTCACTCCTTGCTTTATTCTCAGTAACTGGCACCATCATTCTATCAGAAAAGAGTGCTGCAAATCATCCCAGACTCCTCTTCTTTTCTCATTTTCTATATTCAGTTCTTTACCAAGTCTGGAAAACTTTACCTCCTAAGTAATTTATAGATACATGCTGTCATCCCTACCCTAAATAACATTGTCCTAGTTCAGACTCATTATTTCTCACTTAGGCCACTCCAGAACACAGTGGCTAGTCACACAAATTTTGAAATTAGGTAGACCTTCATTCAAGTCTTAGACTTGCAACTAATTCTTAGCTGTGTGATCTCATAGAGGTTAACGAATCTAAATTCACTTCTTCCCACTTGTAATGGTAAATACTAATAGAATTAACAGTAAATATTAATAGTAAATAGTATATACTAATAGTACTTTCCAAATGGGCTGTTATAAGCAGTGAAGGAAATCAGGTAGAGAGAGGCCTGAAGAGAGCCTGGCCATAGAGTAGGGCACCATAATATTAGTTATTATGGAGATTCAGTGCTTCCAAACTCACCTCCATGAATCCACTCTCCATAAGACAGTGATCTCTCTGAAATACAAATTCTGCCATCTTTCAATCCTGCCAAGTGGACAGAAAACAAAAATTGGGTATAAGAAATACAGATAGAATTGAGAGGAATCGGAAACTGATTAGGGTGTTACTTGATGGGCATCTTGCTAAAATTACCTATAGGAAAATATATAAATTGGATGAATTTGCCTTTGTGAGTAAATTAAATTTATTTTTAAAATATCCTTTATTTCCCTTTATCTCCTCTAGTCTGGATCTGTACATTAAAACGCAAGTACTAAATTAGTCACTATCTAAATTTAGCATAAACTATACTTACTGCATAATTGCCAACTCATTTGTTTACTTACAGAACATGCTTAACAGCTTAAAAATAGGAAATTAAAATTAACCAAAAATTTTTGTAAGAGAACATAATATGAAGAAAACTCTAAGTATAGGACATTTTAATTTGCATTCCCATTCTTTCCACAGTCATCTCAGCTCAGTAACACTTTCCTCTCCTTTAAAAAAAAATCTCATTTACAAGGTACCCTACATAGACAATGCGAACATTTGGACGACAAAAGATACATGGGTTATTAGAGAAGAAAGAACCAAGGAGGTATAAAAGCATGAGTGACTATGGATCTACCAAATGCCTGACAATGGGAACGTTCTCCACATGTGTTGGCTCGCTTAATTCTCAAAATGAACACTAAATTAAAAAGAAACCCTAAGATTTATGTCTGTACCATGTACCATGAGAAACATAGAGAGCTGACTCTTGAACATAAACACAAGTTTGAACTGCGTGGGCCCACTTACATGTGGATTTTCTTCCATTTCTGCCACCTCGGAGACGTCAAGACCAAACCCTGCTCCTCCTCCTCAGTCTATTCAACATGAAAACAATGAGCATGATATTTATGGTATTTATTTATTTATTGAGAAAGAATCTCGCTCTGTCATCCAGGCTGGAGTGCACTGGTGTGATCTCGGCTCACTGCAACCTCTACCTGCCAGGTTCGGATTCTCCTGCCTCAGCCTCCAGAGTAGCTGGGATTACAGGCACACACGACCACGCCTGTCTAATTTTTGTATTTTTGATAGAGATGAGGTTTCACCATGTTGGCCAGGCTGGTCTCAAACTCCTGAGCACAAATGATCAGCCTGCCTTAGCCTCCCCAAGTGCTGGGATTACAAGCATGAGCCACCACACCTGGCCGATGATGATTGACCTCCACATCATGAATATTAAATACATTTTCTCTTTCCTATGATTTTCTTAATAACATTTTGTTCTCTAGCTTAGTTTAAGAATATACTATATGCTTATATATACTACATAGAACATATAAAATATGTGTTAATTGATTGTTTGTATTATTGATAAGGCCTCTGGTCAACAGTAGACTATCAGTAGTTAAGTTTTGGGGGAGCCAAAAGCTATACATGAAGTTTTACTGTCAGGAAGTCAGCACCCCAAGTCCCCACCTTGTTCAAAAGTCAACTGTAACTCCTGTTTTACAGAAAAGAACCTGAAGACTCAGTGAAGTTAGCTACTTGCCTGAACTCATACAGAAAAAGTATTTATTTACCAGGACTTGATTGTACTTTTATCTGACACCAAAGTCCAAAGTGCAGTTTTATACTATTATATCCTAGATCTCAAAACTATTTAAAGGGTCTATAAAATTAGGTATTTGGCTATTCTGTAAAATTCTAGTATTGTATGTGAACAAAAAGAAAGTACAGATTTTTGGATAGCCACTTTTTCACATTGTCACATGGTTCACATCTGCATGGGAGCTGTGAAATCTAGAAACTTCTCTGGGGAAGAAACTAGTCAGAAAAGGCACCAGAAGCACAAAGAATACACATATGTCCCTGTGGGATCATCCTCCATTCCTCAGGCCTTCCCACTTAATGAATTAAACACCCCCTAGTTTCCTGTAACTTAGGCTTCAGGCTTTTTGGAGAGTAAATTCATATTCTTCTCTATCCGTGCCATAGTGGGAAGGAGTTATCTAAAGCAGCAGAAAACAAGTGATTGGTGACTAATTTTTATTAATCAGATTCTTTCTGTGATACTGTTCTCATTATCTGTTCACCAGACAAGTACCTACTAAATCTATTCACAATTTTTTTTTAAATTACACAGATAGTAGTATTGAACTATGCCTTAATTAGGGCAGCCAAGAATGTTTTGTATAATTAACTGGGCTTTGTTTATAATTGTTTCCTTGTGTTAGAGTGTTCTCTCTGTGTAATTGGGCCAATGCTAATAGTAACACCCACCTTTTATTGTCAAAGGAGAGAAACTGCAGGGCAGGCCGAAGAAACAAAACCATATGTGAGACAGCAAACAAAAAGCATGAGACACCGGCTGTCTGAGAGTAGAGGCTGTCTACTCTCTGTTTTGCCTCAGGATGAACACAGTCTTCCTAACCTCTGACCTCAACTACTGCAGCTCCCGACATCTGGGCTCCTTTATCACCGCAAGTGAAAATTCTTCATTCACCTTTGGAAAATGGAGTGATGCCTTTTCTCAGTGTGATCCACTCTCCAATCTTCCAGGCTCTGCTATGTGCCCTGGGAGGCTGATCTGTTTGGAAGATCAGCAACATCCTTTGACTTCCCATTGAATTTACCCAATAGGGAATCCTAGCAAGAGATCTGGAAGGAGGAAGGCAGGGAAGGAAGGGGAGAAGAGTGACAGATGGAAAGGAGAGAGGAAGAAAAGTAACATCTCAATATTAGTCCCTCTAATCCTTCCATGCAGAGTCATCATGGGTAGGCTGTGTCTAATCCGTGAGCCAAATGTCTTAGCTCCAATAAACAGCCTTCTCCAAACAGCCATCCCTGTCTGTCACTCAGGCAATCACTCTCTCCTCTTATCACTTATCTCCAAGGTTAGTAAAAGAATACTGCCATTATACTTTCCCAAGGTATGGCATGATCTCTTGTAGTTGCACTACACCTTACCAAAACTTTGTAAATAGTACCTATTAAACTCTCCTCATATCATAATTTGACTGTGACCTCTATTCCATGCTAGAATTCAAGTTAGTAAGGTTGACACAGCCTGAATTTGTAACAGCATATACTTCTATCTATGCACATGCCCTTAAGTTCCAGAAGAGCACAGGAATGATAGAATTCTCAGTTGTAAGGAATTTGGGAATTCTCTCAATGAGTAATTAAGCAACAGTATTCAAGGAAGTAGGGTGTCACTGTGCAGACTTGGAAGCCTTGCTTTTGTGAAGCCCTTAACCAAATATAATTGCCCAGATCATGCTGCTGAACAAACACGGGAATTTTATAAATACTGACAGTTGTTTTTTCTTGTAAATTTTGCTAATTGTGGTTTGTGTGCTGTTAACATAAGAATCTGAATACTCTGTAAATTCTTACCATGCTCCTTCTTGATATTTCAGATACACTCTCTTAGAAAGAAAGGTGTAGGAAAAAAGAAATAGGATAGAAACAAGGATAACTAAACCCTATTAAATACACCACGTTTTTTATCTCTGTAGGGTATGGGGCAATTTGCTAGGGACCTAAGTTCCTGCCTTCAGGCATCCCTTGGTGCAGTGGAGTAGACAGATTGTTACAGGTTATAAAACAGAGAAAATTTTATTTTCCTTTGAGTAGTAAAAGTAGTCTTAATGGCTTGACAGAGAGGGAAAGGCAAATCTGAAAGGATCTAATCAGGTGGATTAAGAAAAGGATAGGAATTACAGAAAGAATAACAGTGTCAAGGATAAGGAGACATTAAAAAAAAAAAATTGGAATATAAAAGAAATCTGTAATCCCAGCACATTGAGAGGCTGAGACAGGAGGATCTCTTGAGGCCAGGAGTTCAAGTCCTGCCTGGGCAACATAGCAAGACTTCACTTCTTTAAAAAGAAAACATATATATATTATTTGTGGTACAAATATGCTCATTTCAAAAAAGAGCATATTAGGACCTCAAAAACAATGAGAAATCTAATTAAACAGACATGTAGGCCCAGAC